>NC_056744.1:458290994-458295994 GCF_019279795.1 Protopterus annectens | reverse complement strand
TGCATTTTATGGAGTGATGAGTGACCTGGGAAGTGGACCCTAGCAGGCAAAGATCTCAAGTTTTCCCTTCTGAATCAGGCAGATCAGATACAACCTTAGTTATCTGATAAAGGAGAGCAAGACATACCTGTTCATGTGGGTTTGGTAATTAATAGCCTGAAATGACAAGGTGGCAGCAGAATATACTTTTTTGCCTAACCTTTCCATAGCTCTACTATCCCTATCAGAAGAAAGGAGCTTAGAAGAAAGCAAATGTTTAGAAGGCTTACCAGTTGAGACTGAAACCACAGAAAGGTCAGCAGAAGGACAGTTAAACAAAAATTTTCAGTCCTCAGGCACCTTGTAGAACCTGTCAGGTTTCATGGGGGCTGGGGGCTGAGAGGCAGGCACTACAGAAGCAGCACAACAGGTGTCCAAAAGTGCAGCCATCACAGGAAGACCTGCAGACTGCTTAGGAGACTCCATTTGTTGAAGGTCATAGTATTTTTGTTTTGGATGTTAAAAACCTGGGAGCACACCCACTTAAAGTACTCCATCATACAAGCAATAGTATCCCCAAAGGACAAGTCTAACAAGGAGGAATACAGGCTCAAAGAATCCTCTTCCTCTGAACCATAGTCTAGAGGAGAAGGAATCTGACAGGAGCATGCAAGGTATTCCTCCCCAGAATCTAGATCCTCATCCATGGAATCTGGTTATTTTGTACTCTTAACAGGTATGGAAGACAAGAGGAGCAGGGATTGATACCCCTTGAGGTGGTTTCAAGGCTATCAAGGCATTGCACAAGCCTTGAGTAAAATCCTGCCATTCATGTTGGGGGTCTTTAGCAATAAGGATAATTTGTCTGGTGTTTAGCCTTTCCTAAGTGGGACATCTGCCCTGACAACACTCAGCAACTCATTCCCTTGGTGGAATTCAATGACTGTGGTAGGAATCTCTTCCTGGACTAAGATTTGAGGAATCCCCCTCGGCCCCTCAGAAATAATCAACCATGGTCCCCCCTTGCTTTGAACAGCATCAGAGGATGTGAGAGAACTTTGATCTAAGCTGACCTCTAACAGGGTGGCAGCAGAGGAATCTGATGCAAGCACTGGACATTCTTCAGGACTTTCATTAACTTCTAGAGAGACATCTTGTGGAGACGAGAGCAACTAGATCAGGCCCTGACTTTTTCGCCTTCTTGTTGGAAGGCATCTGTCCCTTGGGATGGAAAGATTCTGCCATAGCACTCTGAGCCAAAAATTTAAGATGTTGGTTTTCAATGTATTTGGAGAGGCAAGATAAGTGACTACAGAGTGTCTTAAGGATAAACACTTGACAGATAGAGCACTGTGTATGGTTGTGGAAAGCACCTAGGCAAAAAGACACTGGTTCTGATGGTCTTTATGTAGAATCTGCCTGTCACACTGACATTTGCCCTTCTTGGATGATAAAATTCCAATAACAATATTGAGAAAAAAGAGAAGAAACCCTAATGGGGCACTTACCTGAAGATGACTTGGTAAACAGCACAGTAGACAGGCATTCATACCGTCATTCGATAATGGCAAATTTGACAGATTATTGAAATGCTTAGTCTATGCTAAGGAAAGCAACAGAACAAGATAGTTAGAACTGGTATAAGATACTTGCCTACTTCCTTTTTGCTGTAAGACATAGGTCCCAAGGTTCAGTAGGATTTACCCAATTTGATTTACTATATGGTTGGCATTCCTTAGGCTTGCTGGACACAACAAAGAAGATTGGAATGACTTTCAACATGGCAGCAATGGATAAATAGGTAGCATATGAAGAAATGTTGCAGATATATGATGCAGACTGTATGCCTTCTATGAAAGAAGGAAACAGAAGACCAGGTACTACTTAATGAATAATTTGGTATCAGGTACTGTATGTGCAACTTGCAAAGAGGATAAAAATATGGGGAAATATGTGGCACAAGTAGAATTTGGAAGAAAGAAGATTTAAGCCTGCCTGAAAGCAGAAATTATTTTACATAAGAGTGGTTGAGTCCATGCTGTTTTGCCAGAATGCATATAGAACACATACTGGATTCCAAAAAAATCTGGGGTAGAAGAAAGAAAGCCAGTGAAGTGAAGGGGTGATTACATAAGCTACAGGAGAGACTCAGTAAACAACTAGTCTTCCGTCATCTTCTGTGTAGGTTCATATCCTCAGGAAATGCAAAAGATCATGGTGTTTTTGACTTATAGCTCATGCTGTAATTAGTCATTCATGTTTAATGGTAGTGCTGTTTGCAGGCATTACAATGGTATGTTAGTTAACTGGCCACTCTTGTTTACTGCAAAAAAATAAGTGATTATGTCTTTGTGTACAAGTTCTATTTTTAGAATTCACTGAACGAAGTTGTACAGACTACTAAAGTTGAAAAGACAAGGCTACTTGCTAGTTCTGTGCTGTTATGTTTGACTGCTCCATGTTAAAAATCCAAGAATATCTTTTCTTCTAAGTGCCTGGAGCTCTTGTTGACAGGAATCACTCATGATAGATGCACAGGCTCCAAACATGGCTAATCATGTGAATGCATTGAAGCACTGAGCTGCTTTACTGTTAATTAGAGCTTTAATCACTTACTGTTCATTTCTTGGTCTAAAGCTCTTGCTGTAAAAATATGTGATAAGACATGCAGGGTTTGCAAATGAAATGGATGAATCTTCAGTTACCTGTATACAGGGTTCCTATCATATCATCGAACTTTTACAAGTTCGAACCACATATGGTCGAGACCATACGTTCGAAGTTTTAAAAGTTCGAGCGTGTGAATGGAAATCTCCATAGGTGGAGGTTTCCATCCTGTTGAATGTGGTGTGATCTCGGAGTTGGTATATTTAAGTAGCAGGGGGTGTGGGGGGTGCAGAGGTGCTTGCTCCCCTGCTTACAACAGTTTATTTTGTTGTCTGTTGTATTTTTTATTTTTTTAGCTAGTCGAAGTCATGCAACTTTGGACATAATGGTTCGACCATTAGGTGTTCGAAGTTATGTAACTTCGACTATGTGATATAGACCCTGTATACATGTTGTGGGCATTCTGATGATGTGGTAAGCTACCATTTTTTAAAGCACTGCAACTATTCAGTGTTTCTTTCCATGTTTGTAGAATCCTTTTCCAGAAGTCTTTCATGTGACTCGTGTAAGTATGTGTACACAACTGTACACACAAAAAAAAACATGAAAGTGGAATTTTAATTAAAACTTTTTACAAGATTCCCTCTTTCTTTGCAAAAAAATCATGAAGACTTTCCCGTGTTCATAGGTGTTTACTAGGCTAACAACCACAAACCCCAAGGGCCTTTTTAAGCCTAGCAATGCATCCCAAACCTATGACAAGTTCTGGTACCCTTGATAAGTGTAAGTAGGGGCTTGAGAGATCAAACATTTTCAAGCAGGGGCCTGGGAGATGAACCATTTGCAGGTTGCCTGTGTCCATTAGAGACATAGATGCCAAACCAGGGATGAATTTCCTGTTTCCCATCCAATTTTCCAAGTTACACTTGAATTGGGTTAGAAAGGAACTCTGCTTCACATGGATGGGAAGCCTGTCCCAGAGAAAGGGTAGTCTCTGGGATACATACCTGTCTTTGTGGATATGCAGGAGGTCCATCAGAGTGGGGTCTGACAATGTCTTGTATCTTTACTCAATAGCCTGTAGGAGATAGAATACAGGAATAGGACCTTCAGGTGTTCTGTGTTGGATATTTTACATAAGCCCTGTATTCCTTTACTGAGGTATTGGTATAAGAGGGTAACATCTGTTCAGAATGTGTAACATTGCCAGCACAAAACCCATATGAGTAGACATTAAATGAAAGAGAATATTATATTGGAAATAGAAGGATAGAAGGGATGATGTGAAAACAGAACTGTTAAGTACTTTAGTGGCCTCTACAAAAGTATAAAAGAAATACATTTTTAGGGAAAAACAAACTCTTCATTAGAAGAGTTCATAATTCAAAGACAAAAGTGGTTTTAATACAGAATAAAGAATTATTACTTCATACAGATTGTGGAGCATACATAACATTGCACTCCTAAAGGAGTGGATTCATAGACGGTGTAACAGTACAAAAACTCATTGGATCTCATATGCTAAATTACGCTATTTGGAGTACTGAAATAAGGCCACTATCCTGTATATCTGCTTCAACTAGTAAAGTTTATTTGTTAGACAGGGAATCAACTATAGCCAAATGCTTCTTTATGGGGTAGCCCAGGGAGCACTGTGTGGTAAAGCCACTTGCTCAGTGTCACACAGCAGACAAATGGAAAAAGAAGTACTTAAACTCAGGCTTACTGAAAGAAGTTACTACCAGCCTATAGTCTTAATGCTCTTAATTAAATTCTCAAGACATTTTAGCTGATTCAGAAGAATTAAATGTTACTTCATTTTGCTGAAATAGTTAAGATTCTCCTGTTTACAAGGAAGATGGAGTTATATTGCTACACAATCAGAAGAGTAGCTGATCGACATGTCCAAGATATGACATGGATATAATGTAATTTGTGCAATAATAATAAACACTGTTTTATGAAAGCTATTCTAACAGGCAAAATCGCTGACAAATTCAGTGTGCAATACAATACAACAATTCACTGAATAGCTAACACTTATACCACAACCTGTCAATGGGTATCATTGGTATGCCTCTATAGTAAACTTTCTCTTAATAAACTATGGAATACAATTATTTTTTCGTTCTTCTCCTTCTAAAATCTAGTTGTAACTCCCAATGCTAGAATAAAAGGAAAATGGGGAGAAAAGGTTAAAATTCATTAAGGTACCATACTTAGGATTGATAAACCTTAAAGAGACATTCATGACCAGAGTGGTCATGGGCTAAATAATGTGCAGTTTGAAATAGTCCAGTTGAGAAGAGCAGCAATCGCTGGACATTGCTACTGCCAAAATAGTTTGATAAAGTTACTACTGATTAATTTCATGAAAGTGTGTAAGGCAGTCATGGTGCTCTAAGAAAAGACAA
>NC_056744.1:458183494-458288494 GCF_019279795.1 Protopterus annectens | reverse complement strand
ACACTTAAACTTGCTTATCCCCTCTAATACCTCATCCTGTTGTACTTCTTGAATTACCCCTACCTACCTTATACATTACTCATCAGTTTGTAAATTCTCAACACATCACTTGTATATTAATATTTGTGAATATCAATGTGATAAGGGGGATACTGCCAGCCCAGCTACCTGGAATTTTGTAAACAATTATATGTCATTTGTGAATATCAATATGTTTCAAAGTTGCTTGTGTTACAGCTGTATTAGAACTGTATTTCATGTGCATATCAAACTAGGTTTGTACAGACATATGTGCTGAAAAGGTATTTTATAAAGTACTGAGCTTAAAGATGTATCTACAGTGTGCCCTGCTGGAAGAGAACAGAAATGTACATGCACTATTGTAACTGTTTAAATTTATATTTTAACATTGGAAACTGGAATACAGGAGGTTAACTTCAGAAAAATAGCTAAAATTAAATTACTTTATGACTATGCAATAAAAGATGATGCCTTTCAGCTTTAATGCAGCAAGGAGGCACAATGTCTAAAACTAGGGAGCTTTCTGTATTGTCTTGGAAGTGTTTTATTGTTTTATGACTTCCAGCATTTGCCAAAAGTCTGAGGTCTATGTATTTTCACAGGTAGATGTTAAATGCTACCAGCTGCCATCAATAGTTGTTTTGTGGCATGGGAACTAGGAGTCAGATGACAAGCAATTATGTCATTCTGCAAGCTATCCCATCAGTAATATTTGAGATGTTAATTTAAGAAGTCTCTTAGAGAGACAGCATTATGTATTATGCCTTTGACCTGACAACAAGTAGAGAGGATCCATTCACCACATCTGCCTTGCTCTGATGAAGTAAGTTACAAGGGAATAGTATAATTTTCTTAGATATAGTCAGGAATATAGAAAAGCTTAGTTTAGATATTGTTCTTCATTTATTTGAGACTGTCCTGCAATGTTTTTTTAAATATTTTCTGTGATTCTGAACTCCGATGTCACTGTAAATATATATTTAGCATTGTCTTGCTCTTTTATTTAATATTGAATATATTTAAACATTTCATTTTGGCTGATCTGTTAGCGATATTTAAGTTATGAGTGTACTTGCATATTTATTTGGTGACACTGTGGGCCACTTCTAATAGCCTTGCTCTTGGTCAAACTACCATTTCTATCAATAGTAACATTACACAGTAAGATTGGACACCCTTTGTTAAGGGCCTTAAAGTAGCATAGCTAGTCAACCTGTGCCAGCCTTTCCCAGATGTGTGTGTGTGTGTGTGTGTGTGTGTGTGTGTGTGTGTGTGTGTGTGTGTGTGTGTGTGTGTGTGTGTGTGTGTGTGTGTGCGTGTGTGTGTGTGTGTGTGTGTGTGTGTGTGTGTGTGTGTGTGTGTGTGTGTGTGTATAAATGTGACCTCAAAGAGTGTGTGTGTCAGCTACTTGGGCAGGAACGTGAAGCACTGGTTGGACAGAGAGAGTGCTGGAGGTCTTGGCTTAGCCACTCAGATGACATCTCAACTCTATATCTGTGCAGGCCCGGACTGACTGTAGTCTCTGTGTGCTCTTAAGGAAAATTGCACTCAATGCAGAGAGCTGGATCTGGTAATACTGTATGTGTAGCTTGTCATCTTCTCAGTGTATGTCCCCCACTGGTGCCAGTGGTGAGGATTGAGGGTCCTTAATTACTGGTTCAATGGTGGGGCATCACAAGCGATACAAATTTTATTATACTGATTATTATCCCATGTATTTACTAAAACTGCATTATAAAAACTGTTATTGTAAATACTGATTGCATTAAATACGATACCTTTAAGCATTTTTCCCTGGACCTCCACTGAAAAAAGGCACGTGTGCCCAGTCAGACTTTCCCAGTAAACAAATGTCAATAAATAAATAAATATAGATGTGTGTTTCTGTCTGTCTGTCTGTCTGGCTGGCTGGCTCTTTCCCTATCTATATATTTATCTATCATTCTCTCTCTTATACATCTATGTATGCATGTCTATATGTATCTTTCCATGTATCTGTCTGTAAATATTTATCCATCTGTATATGTAATTGGTCTATATATTTTCAGATGTTGATCAGGAAACTTGGAACATGAGCATGAACTCTAAGAAAATGACCGTGGGCTTATTTCATTGGATATGTGTGGAAAGCAGTACAAAAGAGCCTGCATGTTATGATTATAGGGTATTTGCACATACGATAATAACAATTTACACATTAGTATGTTAACGGACATAAAGTTAGCAGCAGATATGTTACAACTCTATGTCATTTATAATAAGGATAATACATAAACACTTCTGCTTTTGAAAACTGTCATGCTATGTGCTGTCAAACATTGCAATATAATTTTTGCTTACCATTTAGAAACTAATTTGCAGTGACAGAAGTCCTAGAGGCATCAGTGTGCCTTTTTTTAATATAAGTAGAGTACACATGTAGCAGACTCCGTGTATTACCCAAGCAGAGGGAAGTATTTTATTCTGCTGCTGTCTTTTGCTGGTCAATAAAGGCAGGTTTTACTGGCAAGCACTATAGGTGAATTTCTTGACATCCATGTCTTGAGCACCTAAGTCATCAGTTAGGATCAACAATCTGATCATAATCCGTTAAATCATATTCACACAAAAATACACATGGTCTAGCATCTTTAGCAAACACCAAAAATGTACATTATATACTTGCAAACCTCAGCTTTACAGCAAATGCTTCACATATATAATATCAAAGTTTAGTAAAATCCGTATCAACTCAATAGATTTGCAGGCCTACAGAGAAAATTGATTAGCCTCAGCATTTTAAAACTGGGTAAGATACAGTCCTTAAAGTATCACTAAGGTGACCAGCATGGTTGGTAAAGTCTGAAATATCATATAAGACACGTCTGATGCTTCTGACAAAGTCCCATGTCTTTCTCTCTTTTAATTCAAGGGTAGTACGTATAGCCTAACAGAAGAATAACGAAGAGGCGACACAACAGGACGTTTAGTCTCTCAAGCGAATCCACAGAATCCAAGTTGGGACACTTTTCAAAAGGAAAGATGTACAAGAACGACAAGACATATTTAGAAGTTACAAGGATGAAGAATCGGGGGAGATACAATGTAGCATTTGTCCATGAATAGAGAATGTTTGGCACAGCCTTACTAAAGAGGTTCTAGAATCAAAGAATGTTAAGACATACAAAAAGGAATGTGACTGACATAAAACACTTCTGTTTTGAATGTCTCTTTAAGCTTTAACGCTGTACTTTCAACTTAACCATTGTATGAATAAATGGTTCTATAACACTCTTATGCTAGTATAGACTTTGTTTTCCTCCAGTAAAACCAAAATATACCTATTCTGATCACCCACAATGAAACTCATCCTCTCTGAACCCTTTGCAGCTCCGTTAGAGCTTATCATCACCCCTTTTTCATCCACAAATGTTGTAACATGTTATCCCTCTTCTATTCTTCTTCCCATTCTATTTATCTTTACTCCCCTTCCTATCACCCCTCCATTACATCATTAGCAGCTCTACTTTACTTTACTTCTTGTTAAATCTGCTACATCAGTCCTGTTATTCTTCTGCACAACTCCTCTGTCACACTAGATCCTCAAGAAGGGCTTCTAGTTCCACACTCTAACAATGTGTTCCATTCCATCCCCAATAAAGACAACAGCATAACACACTACGTTAATGTATCTCTCATTTCCCCACTGCTGAGGAATTCCCAGTGTCACAAAACTGATTATATGACGCTACTTCAATCTACCATTTGAAAAATGTAACTTCATCCTAACGAGATTTTTTACCTAGCAAGAGCACTAATATACTGCATGTGATGTGACAGTTCAGCCCTGTCGTATCCACAATTCTTTGAGCAGTTTCATTTTTTCCACGCCATCTTATTCCAGCATATATCCAGAATCCATAAAAAATATTTTTTTCACCAAATATGACCCTACACCAAAAACGAAATCATGGATCAGTGTTAATGAATCCTGCTAGTCTCCATGTCTGGAGATATTTTTGGATATCTGCGGGAATACGATGGTGTGGAGAAAATGAAAGTGCTCAAAGAACTGAGGATATGGGAGGACTGACCTGTCAACAATGCAATATATCAATCCTCTATCTAGGTGAAAATCCCATTAGCCTTAAGCGCATTTTACCTTCACCTAGGATGATGCCTCAATACAAACAGAAAATGATTGACTTCAATAATTGGCTTAGTTTCTGGTGTCATTCTAAGGAGATACAGTATCTGTCAGTTTGGGATGACATGATTGACAGACCTCGATGCTTTGCCAGAGATGGTCTTCATCTGTCACCCCTGGGATTTCGGCTACTGGCCAAGGGTCTTGCCACCCCCCATAGTGCCTTTTTAAGGCAGTGTCCCAAGGACAAAATTCCTGATGTAAAAACTCCATCTAAAAACAACCTCAAGGTTATGCTGCTTACTGCTAGGAGCCTTAATATGAAACTGCATTCACTGGAAGCAGTCCTCACCTTAGAAGACATAGACATTTGTGCAATCATAGAGACCTGGTTCAAGGCTATACAGAGCACCCAGCCATATTGGGCTATACCTTCTTCCACACATTCAGATCACAAACTGAAGGCGTGAAAACTAAAGGAGGCTGTGTATCAATATTCATTAAAGATAAATACACCTCCAAATTGGTTAGACAACATGATTCCCTGGAGATAATTCAGGTGCAATTAACTGTTGGTAGGACACCTATTAAAGTCATTGCCAGCTACAGAGCCCCCTCCATGAATCAGGACACCCACTCTGCCAATTTGGATCTTCTTGAGTCTATCAAGATACATCCGAACACCATGGTTTTGGGCTACTTTAACTATCCATCCATTGACTGAGTAAATTACTCATGCTCTAACTCACTTGCTCAAAGGTTCCTCAACTTCATTAACTCTAATGCCCCGGACCAGCTGGTTGACAGCCCCCACAAGGGGTGCCAACATCCTGGATTTGGTGCTTACCAATATGGGGCAACACTGAAGCATCCCCACTGTGAGGTCCTGGTGAGATTTGACCACAAATCAGTCTCATTTGAAGTAACTATCACACTTGCCCCCCACAGCAGTAACTAAACTAAAAAACATCTACAAAGCAGATTATAACCTCTTATGGGATGGTATAAATAGCTTTACTTCACCTCCCCCCTTAGATGGAACTGGCAACTATGTTGAGTTCTACACAAATGCTTTATACACCTGTACAACTGCATTGAGTTGGCTGTACCTGATAGGACTAAAACAAGCTCCTCAATGAATAGTAAAGCTGCCTGGTAGACAACTGCCATTAACAAACTTTGATGTAACATGAAGAAATTGCTCTCTAATAGTAAGAGGGAGTTAGCCCTAAACTGGAAATACTCCCTCCTCAGCTTAAATAAACAAATAAGACTTCTTGTGAAGTCCTCCAAAGCTAACTATGAATCCAAACTGGCTTCCTCAACTAAGGGCAACCATAAGGCATTCTTTAGTTACATTCGTACCCTAAAAGGAAAGGCCCAGATTTGAGCCAAACTGGTAGTTAATGATACCACATATACTCAGCCTGTGGACATTAGCCGACAGGTTCTGTGAAAACTTCACCCCCCTGACCCTGCCACATGTACCCCATGACATCTCTACCACCTGTCCTCTACCTTGTATCTCTAAAGAGCAGGTAAGAATGCCCTCCCTAAGGTCAAAAACACAGCATCTATGAAACCTGATAACATCCCAGGCTGCATCCTACATTGCCTCAAACAAGAATTAGCAACACCATTGTGTACTCTTTTCAATCATAGTTTAAGCACCGTCTTCATCCGAGCTGAATGGAAAAAGGCCACTGTTACCCTTGCATAAAAATGGTGCTTCCACTGACCCCAAGAACTATAGACCTATTAGCCTGACTGTCCTTATCTGCAAGGTCATTGAAGCATATCATCATGGACCTTCTCAACAAAGATATAGGTAATCTCTAAACACTTGACCCTACTCAATTTGGATTTGTCAAAGGAAGATCATGACTGTTAAACTCGGTGGAGTTCTTTGATACAGTCAACAAGGCCTTTGACTGGGGGAAATCTGTGCAAAAGCCTACCTACACTTAGCCAAGGCTTTTGACACTATCCCTCACTCAGAAATCATTGACAAACTCACCCAGTTATGTATCAACCCTTATATCATTAGATGGGTCACTAACTGGCTCACTGCTAGAACCCATATAGTCAAAATAGGGGAATCCACCTCCAACAGCAGACCTGTAACCAGTGGTGTTCCACAAGGATCAGTCCTGGAACCTCGACTGTTTGGAATCTATTTCTCCAAAGTACATGCTAAAACTAAAGCTCTGTGGCTGACAAAGTTTTCTGATGACTGCAAACTGGGAGTGGTCATAGTATCTCCAATTTATGTCAACATCCAACAAGAGGGTATTATACAAACAAATGATTTGTGCCAAAGTCATGGCCTTAAACTCAATGCAAAAAATGTGTTATCATCCCTTTCAGTAAGAGCAATGTTCCTGCTAACTACCACATCAATAGCTACACCGTAAGTACACACTCAATGAGAGACCTGGGCACACAGATTGACAGCAACCTTACCTTTGATCAACATGTCTCCACAGTGGTAAGAAGGGCATTCTACATTACTCATCTCATAAGTAAGGGCATTGCCTCAAAAAAAAAAAAAAAGAAGTTAGAACCTCCCTGTACTCTTCCCTCATCAAGCTGATAATTGAGTACAATGCCCCTTTTGGTATGTACCTTTACAAGCACCTGCAGCAACTGGAGAGACCAAAAAGGATGCTCACAAGGAAAATTCAAGGTTTTCAGCATCTGTCCTATGAGGATCATCTGAAATAACTGTCACTTTATTCTGTTTCATACAGACTACTCAGAGGCGATCTCTACCTTGCATATAAGGCAATCTTTGACCCTGCTTTATTGGAAATGCTGCATATCCGTATGTCAAACAGTACATGGGTTACTCACTCTAAAGGCCTTAACCTGGTATGTGACATGAATAGAACCTGCTGGAGGGACAGATTCATCTCCCAGAGGTAACCACACCTTTGGAACAGACTCCCACTTCATGTCTAGCAGAGCATCTCATTGGCCCTCTTCAAGTGCAATCTGAACGACTGGATGGATAACCATAAATTCACCTCAGGGGTTCCACCTGTGTCCCTCTTGGACAGGAGTGATAGGTACTGATCATGGAAATAAGAGTAAAACTTGGCTACTTGAAAGGGCCTAGGGTCATTAGGCTAGTAACCTCCTATGATCATTATCACCTCCATTTTCATCTCTCTATCCCACCTCTCTTTGTGACTGTCTGACTTCTTGTCTTTCCTCCTTTTATTTCTTAACACTTCACAAGATCTGCTAAACATATATTGAGCTGTCCTACTTACTAATACTTCTTCTAGGAATGTAAGTATTTATATTTTCCCTTCATCCTCCATTCCACTCATCCAGTACCATCCTGTGACCTCCTAATATCCCTCATGGCATTATATTTTTTTTCAATGAAAAGCTGAAACCCATGCAACAGATGGCACAGAGAATTGACCCTCCACTTCTGGACTGAGCCACCCTTTTTCATCTCAATGCATAATATTCCTTGACCACAACTATTTCTTCCACAACTGGCATAGATACTTTGGATTATATAACTTCACTACCAATACGTCTATTTTCCCACTATTTGGTCAGCTTCCATTTTGTCAACTCCCATCAGCTTTCATGTATGCCTACTACTTCCCATGTTAAACACCTTGCAGAGGCATAGATATGTTATACCTGCAAAACCTTATTGTCAACAAATTTAATGCCCATGCAATCAAATATTAGTGTTTTGACTATTTTAAGTCTGAATATCATTCACACAAAAATAATTTTACTGCATGTTTGTGGGGATGTAGTTTACAGAAACAGTAACTACTTATTACTCAAGCAACCCAGCAGACCAAATGGATAGAGCAGTGACATTTTTGAAAAGGTAAAGCTCCCACAACTCTCAGAACAGGAGAATATACCTCCCTACCAGTATTACTAACCCTAAGGTTGCTATACCTCATGGCAAGTTCTTTTATTTGTCATGACTGGTCATTTCTGCCTTGCAGAATTGAAAAGGCTTTGATAAGTTATGCACTGCATACCTAAGTGACACCTTCTTTGTAGATACACTGTATGGAATTTAGAGGCTTGTCTGTACAACCTCTGCAAATGAATCTGACTCTAATTATCCAGTCGGACATATTAAAAAAAACTTAAGAGCAAATGGGAAATTTACAAAAATAGCTGTATTTGTCTGTAAAGAGGACACACAAGCCTATGACCTGACTGGCATGAAGGTGAATTAAAATTTACTAAGGCTTCTAATAACTGGAAACCCACAGCTAAATATAAATGATGCAAAGGGTTATAGAAAACAAATTGCAGTTAATGCCTTTTCAAGAAATGACAGCTCACATCAGGAAACCCAGCATAAAAATCAATAATTCATTCAGATCTTAAAGCAGCGTAGATATTGTTCTGATGTAAGATATTTTTTTTGTTTACTGACACTCAAACTTAAATTGAGGTTTAGATAAAAGGGCAAGAACCTACTTTATTAAAACTGATCTATTAAGATGTCTGTTCATGAATCACTAAAGCGTTTATATAGTCTAAGGATAATATAAACCAAAACTTTCAAGAGAGGGGAGCAAATCATATATTTAGTGAATTTTAGCAATACTAGACAAACGAGTGCAGTCACAACAATGCCATCAATTAATGACAAAATTAAGTGCTCTGTAGACCAGGAGGAAATTGGGAACAATTGAAAAAGTCAGTGCTTCAGTCATTTGGTCCAACTACAGAGTTGTGATACGAGAGAAATTATAATAGTTAATGTTAAAATCCCTATCCCACTATAAATGCTATAGATGTTATTTTTAACAGCAGGTAACATAGCCTTCAACAGTTCTATAGGAACCGAAGACTAAATCAAAAAAATTAAAACAATAATGTTTCTACTGATGGAATTTGCAGACTTCTATGTGCATGTGTTTGCATATCTGAACTTCCCCTGAAATGCTAGAATAAGAAACAAAACAGCAAATTATGAAATAAAACAGAAACCGAAATATAGAAGTTGTCAGTACATCACAGTTTATACGTGGATGGACTAGCTAGGCTTTCCTACTTTACTTCTCTGCTGAGCTGTTTTTTAAACACCTGTAGACACACCTGTTATAGACTGCATAGACAATGCAACAAAAGAAAAGAAAGTAACCCTAGCTTGTTTCATTGTCTTACATTATACATATAAATTTCACTTCAGCCTTTATTTCCCAACTTTAAAATGTTCCTAATTCTATTTATTTATTTATATTGTATTTTCTTAAGTCACAGATCCGAATGAACAAGTTATAAAAAGGTAAATACAATTCTAAAAGTTCTGACTGGCTGAAACAAACTCAGAGATATGACAGTAAATCATAGCACCAACAAGCATAGAACCTGTTAGGCTAAAAATGCGATAAGCCAGCATGCAATTAATCTAATCTAAAAATCTGAAATGGAACAGCATGCATCTATGTTTCTGTTATGAAGACTATGAACCTGATATAATGAACAAATGAAATTGCTGAAGTTACTCATTATAAGAAATTCACACTGAACTAATTCACTATATTCTTAATGAGATGCAGACATAAAATCCACCAAGTACACAACTATCATAATAAACGCAGATCTCCAAACCTAAAGTGCAGTGCCAAGCGTTTCCACATTCACTTGACTCCCATGTTCTGAATGACAGCGTAATAAGGACTATTACTTTGATCACCTGACATATAATCCCATCCATTCCAAGTAATCTTAAAAGAGTTGATGGTGGAAAAGAATTCTGAGATGCCTCCCCCTTACAGAAAGCCAGCCACATATGTTACACAAATACACGTCTTCAATGAACAAAACTTTGTCCAGACATCAGAAAGAAACATTTGTCTGAAATTAGTGTCTTATACATGGGGAAGCCATAGCACTGATGCTTACTACAATTTCGCTGAGGTTGCTCTTAATCAAAACAAAGGGTGTGAAGGAGATAAATATAAAAACAGAGCAATAATAATTTAGTGTTCACAAGGGTGCAAAGTACAGTGGCAAAGGATGAATGACATTACAAAGAAGCAAAAAAGCACTTATAGTTGGAAAAGAAGATGGGGAGGGTGTGTATCACTGGTATAATAACATATCTGAAAGTTAACCCACATGGAACACTAGACAAACTGAAAAAAACACAAATGAATAAAATGCTGATGTAACTGTATGCAGTGGGGAAATAAACATTTCCACTCAAAAGTGGCAAGGCAAAACTATACTTTGTGAATCAGAATAAAACTTATCACACTTAACCACCAATTAAATAATGATGAACAAAATCTCTGTAAACTAAGAAATCAAGTAATATGAGATAAATAAAACAAAAAAAATTACACAGCAAAAGAAGCACATAAACTACTAATGCACACAGTGCTTAAAAAGTGATACTATCAAAAACAAAAGTCAAAGTATACAACAAATCCCAATGAATCAAGGACTGATTAATGAAAAAAACAAACACAAAAATTAAAATCCACTATAACAGGAACAGAAAATGGAAATCGAAGGTAGAGTAGGCAATCAAAAGCGAAGCACGATCATACAGTTGCTATCAAGAGTCTGCTTTGGAAACAGAGATGCTATATAAAATAAATATAAAGCTACAAAACAAAAATGGAACAGGCACAGATCATTTGGTCAGGGGGGGTGACTAAAATCAGAATTAGATGTTATCGGTCACTTTAGCCAGACAAATTAAGATAACTGTTCTCAGCAAGAAGCAGAAAACAATTTATGTAAATCCCCCCAAAAAATCTACTAAATGGAAGTCAGATAGAAAGACAACAGAAATGAGAAAATCAGAAGAAAAAATGGAATGTTAGTAACTGGGGATATTATGTTATGATATTCTTAAAAATATAAGAAATGGAAGAGAGGCTGAACTACAACTTTGAAAACTGAAATAAACATGCCGGACAAACAGATTAAGCATAGTGTGCAACAAGATCAAGAAAATTTTGAAGAAAATTTATATAAAGATACTGAGCATAGTATGAAATCTTTTTATAGATACATAAGATGTAGAAGGAGTAAAGACACACAAATTGATAAACTGAGTGCAGATTTTAAAATTTATTCTCAGACACAACATATTATAGATATATTTACAAAATCTTATGCAAAGCAGTTTAGCTCCACAGAAGGCATGATAAGTTGTCCTAGTGACATCCAGGTAACCCCAGATACTGGGATCAAATTAAATTATATCGAAAAAGAACTCTGCAAACTGGATCCAAACAAAGTACACGGAGGAGACAGAATTAGCAACAATGACCTGAGAACATTTCAGCAAGAACTTACACTACCATTATATCCATTACTCACTAGGTCATATAAATATGGGGAGATACTTTAAGATTGGAGACATGCGCTTATTAAACCTGTCTTTAAGGGAAAGTGGGGTAGGACAAACCCAGAATCATATAGACCCTTAAGTCTACTTTCATGTTGTGGAAAATTAATGGAGAAGGTAATATTGAATACGTTATTGTCAGAACTGGATAGGTTAGGACTAGAAACCATATATCAGCATGCATGTGTTGAAAATAGATCTAGTACCACCTGTAACATGATGTTCTATAACAATATAATAACATCTATGAATGAAAAATTGTTCGGTGATGTGATTTATATAGATTTTACTTTAGCGTTTGACAGGGTCATGCACAAAACACTGATCAATAAATTAGTACAACTAGGTATTGATGTACTGTTGATAAGATGGATAGCTGCATGGCTTACAAATAGGACATGGCAAATATCACACACCAACTGGACAGGTGAAATTCTTGGTTACAGTCTAGGTGTCCCACAGGGCTCTGTCCTAGGCCCTTACTTGTTTAGATTGTATCTTTCCGATCTTACTTTTTCATCTGAGGTGTTCTACAGTCTATATGCCGATGACCTGAAATGGGGTAAACTGATTACAAGTGTTACAGATAAGGCATGTCTGCAAAATAACTTGACTAAAATCGACCATTTGGGCACAGGAAAATAATATGTTGATAAATACATCAAAAACTAAGCATATGAGATTTGGGAGACATAAACTGAAAGGTGAATATTTAATACAGCACAAGTGATTGAAACTGCAGACTCATTAAAGGACCTGGGTATACGGGTAGATTCATCTATGAGTTTTTCTAATCATATCAACCAATTGGCTAATGATAGTTATAGAACTATAGGTTGTATAAAAATATTTATAAAATCTAGGAAATCAAACATAATGAAGTCATTGTTTGTTAGTTACATTAGACCCAAACTTGATAATGGAATAACAATATGGAAACCCTACAAGAAGACAAGCATGAGTAAAGTGGAAAGAGTACAGCAGAAATATACCAAGGGCATCCATGGATGTGAAAATCTAAATTATTATGAAAGATTAAAATATCTGAACTTGTACAGTGTCACTTATAGATATCTAAGAGGAGATCTTATTCAGGTATATAGGGCATTTAGGGACAACTACCTCTGGGAATGTTTGGGGTTATCAAAAAGTACTAGAGAATCATCAGATAACCTGTGTAGAAGATTCTATAGGAATGAGAAGTGTACTAACTGGTTCTCTGACAGAGTACCTGATGCTTGGAACAGACTACCAAATTACATTAAAGCAAGCACTAGTTTAGATATTTTTAAGAACAGCCTTGACACATATTTTGAGAACAAGTGTTTTGGTACATTGGCAAGCTAGAAGGGCATTTATGCCCATGCTTGAAATATTTGAATGTATGCATGTTGAAAGGTTGATGAAACATAAGGAAAGATCAAGTTATAATACTATACCTTAAAGGCAATATTCTTAATAGGTATTAATGAGACAATTACATTTTTAAATAGGAGATGTGCACCAGGATACAAAGAGCTGGAAACAATGTAAACAGCAACATCAAAGAATGGGATTACTGTTGCTATGATACAGGACATCATATCATTTAGCAAAAGAAAAAAATCTAATCTTTAATTCACTGCAGTACTATCACATACAGTATCCAAACGCAAATTGAAGAATTCATGAAATTAGAAAATTTGAATTTAAAAATTGCAATAAACATGTACTTCTTTGAGAAACTTTATGTTATTTGCAAGAAACAGACTGCACTTAGGCCAATAGGGTAACAAAATATGTTACTCAAAAATAGAAACACAACTACCTTTTTATAGACACTGCAATCATCCTATAAAGAGATCACAGACCAAATTTAACAGTATCAGATCATTTTTAAGCAATGTAAAAAGTCATTTGAAAAGTACATTTCTTGAAGAACATGTTGACATAAGAATCTTAACTCAGACTTGGCACAGTGAGAACAGTCTGCCTGTTAATATCACAGTAGTGTCAAAGTTATAGGAAGTAAACTTTAAAGGGATTGGCTACTGTATATGTTAGCAAGTTATTGTAATCTACATTTTACTAAACAGAGCCTCAGCAGAATTGCCAGTTGAAGAATATTAACAGGACAAACATCTGTAACAAAGAGCTACAACTTAAAAGTGGGGGAGCAAGAGAAATTCATTACTGAATTCTTAAATAGTGTGGTAGGATCCAAGACTACTCTACTAAAAATCATCCTAAAGAAAGTGTTCAATGGTTATTAAAGCCACTGCTACTGACTGACAATACTCAGCAGGTTAATTTCAATACTATACAGGAAAACATGCTGACATACTGTCTAGATGAGATCTACATGTGAGCAATACATCCCAACATCCCATTAGGAATTTCAGACCATTTATGTCTAGTATGGTAAGTTGGATTAAATACTAAAAAGTCAATAAATAAGAGAGATTAAGACTATATTATAAAGTTAATTACATGGGCATGAAATCAGAACTGGAATCTTTGAACTGGAAGCATTAACTAGTAGATTCACTGGCTAAAAGAAAATTCGGACAGAGTTAAAAATAAAAACAAAATGGGAACGGTGCACACGGCTTTGTGAATAATAACCAAAGAATAGTGTGACCAAATAGCCGATTGCAGAAAGTATATTGACACATCAAATTTACTCTAACTAGTTAAGCACTTTCAGTCATTACATAGTGGACTTCCTCAGAACTAGTATCTAAAACAATTAAAATAAATTTTATAATCATTCATCACCACAGTGTGACTAAAATCATCTAATAAAGTTATACTGTAATTCTAAAATAAACTAATGTTATATGTGAAAGATGTACTTACCCAATGTTACTGGAGGAAAAGCTCTCACATAAAAGCACTCCTAATGTTAATAAGGTTACCAGTAGTACACACTCTGCACCCAGCACACACAATTCAAAGCAGACATCTAGACCCACATATGCTGAGGCACTTAAATGCAACCTTCTTAAATCGCAAAGACCTCCTACATGAAGTACACATAACAAATACCTTCAGCAGCCCCAGATGCACTCTTTCAAAACAACACCCACATCAATACATACAGCTACATCTCATGGAGCCTCTACTTCTAAGCCCATAAGGCAAGCTACCACACAATCCAATATTCTGGTCATTGGAGACTCCATCATGAGACACACTGATGTTACTCTCACCAGGATGAGTAAGAAGAAAGTCATGCTTATCAGAGGCTAAGATCCACCACATCATGCACACACTCAGGTCATTGAACCATAAGTACTAGTATGACTCAGTTATAGTCCATGTGGGTGTAAATGACCAGAGACATGCCACCCTAGACTATATAAAGAGAGACATCATGGAGCTCTCTGAAGATGTCACAATGCAAACAAAAGATAATTGACTTCAATAACTGGCTTAGCTTCTGGTGTCATCCTAAGGGGGTGTGATATTTGTCAACATGGAAAGAGATATTCAACATACCACACTGATTTGCCAGGAATGGTCTGCACCTCTCCCCTATAGGCTTCTGAATATTAACTTAAAACATTGCCTTCCCCCATAGTTCCTTTTTTAGGCAATGCCAAACTGAAAGCACTTCTGACAAAGCAAAACAAAATCAAGAAAATCTAAATGTATTAGGGCTCAATGCTAGGAGTCTAAACAAAATTCCACCCCCTAGAAGCTCTCCTCACCCTAGAGAATGCTGATGTCTGTGCATTCACTGAGACATGGTTTAAAGCCGCAGAGAGCACACTGACAGTGCAAGGTTATAATGCCTTCCACACAGTTAGACCAGCTACTACACAGACAGGGACTAAAGGTGGAGGTGTCGCGATAAAAATCATAAATAAATATACCTCAAGGTTGCTCAAACAGGACAATAAACTTGAGCTGCTCCATGTTAAAATCACTATAGACAAAATCTAATATCACTTCCATACAAGCTATAAGTCCCTCTCTTTGAACCAGGAAACCCATACCATGTATTTAAACTTATTAGAAACACTCACCATCCAACCCAATACCATATTATTGAGTGACTTTAATTACCCCATTACTAACTGAAAATCCTGTACAACACCAAATGTACAGGCACAGAGATTCCTGGATTTTGTAATCATAAACTTCCTGGACCAAATTGTCAATACACTAACCAGACGTGCAACCATACTGGATCTGGTCCTCACTAATATGGGAAAGTGCTGCTCACCCCCTAGTGTAATGTCTTCCCTGGTAAGACCACAAAATAGTCCCTTTGAAGTAAAAATGAAACCTAGACCTCCAGCTAAACCTGGAATATTAAGGAACTACTCTAAGGCTAACGTCCGGCTATTAAGTGATAACCTAGCAAAATTTCAAGCCCCATAAACCCTGAGAACTCTACTGTCTATGCATAACTCTTCACAGAAACCCTATACACGCATGTTAATAGCTGCAAAGAGGCAGTTCCACCCACCAGGAAGAAGTACAGAAGTAACAGAAAAAAGCCACCCTGGTGGAATCACAAAATCAATAGGCTGTATAACACAAGGAAGAAAATCATTGCAAATATTAGGAGGTGCAGCACCTAACAGAATAAAAGCACTCTCATTAAACTAAATAAACAAATTAGAGGACAAATAAAATCTACCAAAGCCAAATTTGAGGTAAATTTGGCCTCCCCAGCCAAGGACAACCACAAAGCATTCTTTAACTATGTCCACAACCTCAAAGGCAATACACAATTGTGTGCAGAGCTCACTGTAAATGGAGCCACCTACACTGAGCCAAAAGATATAGCAAATACACGGACTGATAAATTCAGCTCCATGTTTACTCCTCTCTACCCCTCAACCTTCCCTCAGAAAATACCATCAAATATGACTCCCCCTGCTAGCACTAGAGAACAGTTCCTTAATTCTCTCTCTAAGGCCAAGAGCACTGCATCAATCATCCCAGACAGTAACCCAAGATGCCTTCTAAATAGCATGAAACATGACCTATTAGGCCATCTGGAATTGCTATTTAACTGTAGCCTCCAAACAGGCTTTGTGCCTCATGAGTGGAGAACAGCAACAGTCATCCCGTTGCACAAAGGTAGGCCATCTACAAACCCTGGAAACTACAAACCTTTAAGTCTCACTAGTCTTATATGCAAAGCCATGGAAATAATAAATAATGATATAGTAGACCTCCAGACACTGGACCCAACCTAATTTGTTTTCGTCAAGGGAAGGTCATGCCTCAACCTGGTGGATTTCTTTTACAAGGTCACAAAAGCAATGGATGAGGGTAAAATGGTCCACACTGCCTACCTTCACCTGGCCAAGCATTTGACACAATACCTCACTTGGGCATTGTTGGCAAACACAAGAGGTTAGGTACAAACCTGGATGTCACCTGTTGGATAGCCAACTGGCTAACAGACCAGACCCAGGAAGTTACAATTGGGGAATCCACCTCTACAAAGAGGCTATTCACAAGTGGAGTCCTTGGACAACTCCTTTTTGGCAGTTAGTTCTCTGAAGTCAACGTCAAATGTCAATGGTCTCTGCCTGACTAAATTTGCAGATGAATGCAAATTTGGAGCTGTCATTGAATCCCACACTGACACAAATGTCTCCAGGAAGGGCTGATACAGACAAACAACACAACTGGTGTCATAGCAATGGACTGAAACTAAATGCCAATGACCCCACTATGGACTTCCTGCATATCCACAAAACAAACAGCACCAGAATTAACCATTCTAAAGACTTAAATCTTGCCTGTGATATAAACAGCACCTGCTGGATAGAGACAGGTGTGTAACACAGAGACTACCCCATTTATGGAGCAGCCTGCCTAACTCAATTCAAGTGTAACTTGGACAACTGGAAGAGGAACAGAAAATTCATCCCTGGTTTGGCACCTATGTCTCTAATGGACACAGGCAACCTGTAAATGGTTCATCTCCTATGCCCCTGGTTGCACTTATCAAAGTTACCAGAACTTGTCAGAAATTTGGGAGAGTTGGGATGCATGGCAAGGCTTAAAAAGGCCCTTGGGGTCATTAGCCTAGTAAACACCTATGAACCATGCAAAATACATTAGTAAAACATTTAAAATCATAATTATCTAGTATATCATACTAGTATATATATATATATATATATATATATATATATATATATATATATATATATATATATATGTGTGTGTGCACATATAAACATAAATTACTATGTAATTCACGTAAAAAAAACGTCCGTAGCGGATAGCCAAGGCGCCAAAAAAATACAGCTTTCACTCAATCGCAAAAGGCAGTGTTCTGTCAATACGTAACTCAGCAGCAGTCAATTATAATATCAATAATACGATAAAATTCACAGCGTAAACTTTCATATAGTCCAAGGCTTTAATTTCAGTTAGCGCTTTCACCCACAGGCTTCATCAGACATTCAAAGCCATATAAAAACATTTCATTTAAATATCATTCAAACTAAAATGATAGGACGATGAAACAATGACATCACATCCTTTCTTTAAAATCTTGAAAGCATGAAAACACTTAATACGCATATAAAAAACATTATATATCAACTTATAAAAATGTAAAAATCAAATACATATGCAGCATAGAAATACATTGCAACATACAGATATATTATTACCTTTTCCTAACAGATAATCTCCTGTTTTTAAGGATGGGTTTAAGGGGAACCTTGTCATTAAGTCCAGGTACAGCATCAGCTCTTAACCTAACAATCCATCTTAATTCACATTCTTCCGTGTAATTCGTAGTATCCCCCCCACGTATATTCTGGCCAATACATTGCAGCACCAAAAAAACAAATGTATGTGAACTCCCTCTAAGTGTATAATGTTTAGCCAAAGCATTAAATGTGGAACCTGTCCATATATTATAAGTATGGTCTCTAATACGTTCACGTAATCTTCTATTGGTCTTACCAACGTAAAACGCATCACATGAGGCACATTTAGCGAGGTAAACCAAATCAGTGCTTTGGCATGTAGTATTGGTCTTAAAAGTATAAATAACTCCTGTACAGGGATGTACAAAAGTGCAACTAGTATCTATAAGAGAACATTGGCTGCAATGGCCACATGGTCTAGTATTAAAACCATCATTCAATGGGTCATTTCGATTTAATGACCTATGACAAAGAAATCGTTTCAAATTCTTTCTATTTTTAAATGAATAGTTAGGATGTGGTCCAACAATGGCTGCTAACTGCTCATCCAAAAGTAGGGCCATCTAATACTTCTCTATGATTTGTTTAATTTCGAAAACATCACAAGTAAAAAACATAGATATTCTTAAAAAATCATTATTATCAATTCGAGACTCATGTTCATTGTTTATACTTGTTTCAGAAAAGTATGGTCTCGCTCTTGTTAATCTTAGTCCCCCCATTTCATTCATAATCCTATCTATCTCACTTGGTACATACTGATGTTCAATTACTCTATCCCTAAGACTACCAAGTTCTTGCTCATAACCTGTTTGACTAGGATTTAACCTTGAAGCTCTCATACTTTGTCCCTTCACTACATTCTCAAATACAAACTTAGGGTGCATACTCGTTCGATGTAAAAGAGTATTTTGGTAGCAAGCTTTCCTATGGACAGAAGTATTAAGCATGCCATTTTCTAATCTATCAATTTGTACATCCAAAAAAGATATACTTGTTCGAGAGTAATTGAGCACAAAATCTAAGTATGACGTAATTGAATTAACAGATGCTACAAAATCCAAAAGAGTGGACTCGTCATTTTTCCAAACAAGGAAAAGATCGTCCACAAAACGTCTGTAAAAGCCTACTGAATGCTTAAAAGAATTAATTGGAAATAATTCTTCCTCTTCCCATTTAGCCATTACTATGTTGGCGTAGCTATTGGCATAAGAAGTGCCCATAGCTACGCCATCATTCTGAAGGAACATCCCATCATCAAAAATAAAGATGTTATTACTTAACACGATCTCTAGGAAGAGACCAATAAGGTCTGTCTGTCTACGTCCTAAATCAGAATGTTTAGATATGAAAGATTGAACACTGGTTACCCCTATTTCATTGGGAATAACTGTAAAAAGATTTTTAACATCCACTGTGACAAGTATGCAACTCTCATCATCATTAATGTCTTGAAAATAACTATAAAGAGCTAAAAGAAATTGTTTAGTGTCTCTTAAAATATATTCGTTAGAGTCAACAACAGGTCTTAGGTAATATTCCAAATACAGGGAGAAAGGCTCGGTGACCCACCCACCACCTGACACAATGGGTCGTAATGGGGGATCAACCAAAGATTTATGGACCTTAGGTAGTCCCTGTATAATCGGTATTAGTGGATTATCAACTTTTAAGAATCTAAAAAGATTCAAATCAATGTCATAGTTATGTAACAATTCATCTAGAGTCCGATGGATATCAGTAACTCTTTTAGTTACTCCATCCATCTCAATGTGAATATAAAACTTATCTTCTCCCAACATAATTTTCATTCTATTAATATAATCCACAGTATCCATAAGAACTATCGGCCCTCCCTTGTCGACTGGTCTCACTACTATTGAGACATCATTAATTAAATCCTGGAGTGCTTTCCTCTGCATATAAGTCAAATTGCGCTTCTTACCATTAGATGCAGTCGCTTTGAACTTATTATGTAATTCATTCTCCACTAACTTGGAGAATGTCTCGACAAGTGGATGCAAAGTTGGAAAATAGGAACTCCTAGATTTAAAAACATTTAAATCACCAGTGTTCCATTTATTACCATAATCCAATTTCAACTGGACATTACGTGCAAACATTTTAATGTCTAATATTGAATCTGTTAAATTGCTGGTTGCTGTAGGTATAAATGTAAGACCTTTATTTAAGAGCTCTTCTTCATATTTATTAATACTTCTAATGGATAAATTCAGAACTAGCGATTTTCTACATGCTCCCACATCTTCTTTATAGTCGGGCCAGAGTGATCTCCCCCTGACCCTTTCCATTTCTGTCTGCCCCTGCTGTATGATCGATGCCTCCTGTTCATAGTAAAATGTTCTATAGGGAAAGGGGCAGAGCTAGAACAATTAGGTTCTCTCAAAACCACCGGAGTATCTATTTTAGCTGGAACTTTATTCCTGACCACTAATCCATCAGGAAAGATATTATTATTACCACCAGCCCCAGATGGAGCAACTTCTATGTTAGGAGCACCTTCTAAGGGCCTAATGCCTTCTGATGCAGAGTGTGTAGTACAGCGTCACCCTCCACTAACAACCCAGGCCCAGCACCAGTAGTTCATTCCATAATACTCACATTATTATTTATAGCACGATTAAATCGTTTATCATTGTGTGCATTAACATTGTTATTAATAGTATCAATATTATTATTCCCCCTTGGCCAAACAAATACATTGCCCTGGCCAAAATCTCTAGTATCCCTTAAAATCTTATTTTTCTTTTGTTCAGTTAATTTCTTTTCATACACAAAAATATTGTCCAGTAGTTTGTCCATTGCAGTATCAACCATACTCATAGAGTATTTAGACAAAATAAATTCTTGTTTCTGAATGATAGAATGTCTCAAGTTCTCTTCTTCTGTTGCAAAGAATTCATTCATTAAACGCATATAACTGAAACTTAGTTCTAAATTAAGTTTCTGCCATTTCAGTAACAATTCAGGATACAAGTTCCCAGTAGTAGGCATCTTAAGAATGCGTAAGCCCCTTGGAACAATTCTTTTTAAGAGACATACCTCAAAATGTTGACGTTGTAACTACATGCGTTTTAATTTTAAAAAATCAAGCTCAAGTCTATTAAATTCACCAGATAGTTCCAACAACATAGCAGACCCTGCGTCGCATTCACCATCATCAATATCCGGTTCAAACGACATCAAGGCATTCTCTTTACCAGAAACACAATTATGGAACTGCTGCAAATGTCGGTTCCCAGTAGACGCTCCTTGCACATTGTACGGTAACTCAATGTCATTAACAGCTCCCACCGTGGCTGCCATGTCCATTCGTAGGTGCAAATGAAGAAGAACGAGTAATAAAATGAATAAAATGCACAAACAAACAGTAAAATCCACTGCGAACACCAAAGTATAAACTAATTCACATAAAAACAAGTCCGTAGCGGATAGCCAAGGTGCCAAAAAAATACAGCTTTCACTCAATTGCAAAAGGCAGTGTTCTGTCAATACGTAACTCAGCAGCAGTCAATTATAATATCAACAATACGATAAAATTCACAGCGTAAACTTTCATATAGTCCAAGGCTTTAATTTCAGTTAGCGCTTTCACCCACAGGCTTCATCAGACATTCAAACCCATATAAAACATTTCATTTAAATATTATTCAATCTAAAATGATAGGACGATGAAACAATGACATCACATCCTTTCTTTAAAATCTTGAAAGCATGAAAACACTTAATACGCATATAAAAAACATTATATATCAACTTATAAAAATGTAAAAACCAAATACATATGCAGCATAGAAATACATTGCAACATACAGATATATTATTACCTTTTCCTAACAGATAATCTCCTGTTTCTAACAGATAATCTCCTGTGGGGGGAGGGTACTACGAATTACACGGAAGAATGTGAATTGAGATGGATAGTTAGGTTAAGAGCTGATGCTGTACCTGGACTTAATGACAAGGTTCCCCTCAAACCCATCCTTAAAACAGGAGATTATCTGTTAGGAAAAGGTAATAATATATCTGTATGTTGCAATGTATTTCTATGCTGCATATGTATTTGGTTTTTACATTTTTATAAGTTGATATATAATGTTTTTTATATGCGTATTAAGTGTTCTCATGCTTTCAAGATTTTAAAGAAAGGATGTGATGTCATTGTTTCATCGTCCTATCATTTTAGTTTGAATGATATTTAAATGAAATGTTTTATATGGCTTTGAATGTCTGATGAAGCCTGTGGGTGAAAGCGCTAACTGAAATTAAAGCCTTGGACTATATGAAAGTTTACACTGTGAATTTTATCGTATTTTTGATATTATAATTGACTGCTGCTGAGTTACGTATTGACAGAACACTGCCTTTTGCGATTGATTGAAAGCTGTATTTTTTGGCGCCTTGGCTATCCACTACGGACTTGTTTTTACGTGAATTATTTTATACTTTGGTGTTCACAGTGGATTTTACTGTTTGTTGGTGCATTTTATTCATAAATTACTATGTGTTGAAAATTAATTATTATTTTTTTTTGCGCTCGGAAAGGTTCCCATTAAACCCAGAGGGGGTCCCATTGGTAACTTAAACTGGAATACAGAGAACTTTGGTGGCAACTTCATTTAAAAGCAGGTGTGCATCCAGGTTTGAATGATACCATTTCAATAAGCAGTGTTTTAAAGCTGTGTTCTGCTAAGCCTTAGTTTAAGCATTTTTAGTATTTTTAAAATATTTGCATACTTAAACATAGAGGAGTGATTAGTTGTTAAATATACTAGGTAATTATGATTTTATTTTTTTTTTACTAATGCATTTTCATTGTTAGAGTATAACTTTTATTGGATGATTTTAGTCACATGATGGTGATGGATGGTTATAAAATTGATTTTAATTGTTTTAAATACTAGTTCTGATGAAGTCCACTGTGTAGCAGATGAAAGTGCTTAACTAGTTGCAACAAATTTGATGTATTGATAAACTTTGTGTGGTTGACTATTTCATCTTTCGGACTATCTTTGAACACTATTACTTGGTTATGGGTCAGAGTTAGCCTGAAACTGGGAAACCTAATGCCATGGTATGTTCCAGTGTCAGGTACTACTTCAAATAAAACCAGACAAGATGTGACACAGTAGAAACAGCGAAAATAAACTCCAAAAAAGAGCTATAATTGAAAATGTAACATAAAAAGATATATAAATTAATTTAATTTCATATACAAGGTGGAACTAAGTAAACCCATGAGGAAGTATGAAATGGATATATATATATATATATAGAGAGAGAGAGATATATATATATACAGGGCTCTATAAAGTATATAAAGTATGAATCGTCTCCCTAAAAGTAAACAATATATGAAGTGATGCAGCAGCAGTGACAGCGGGAATAGTTGCAGAACATTTTGATAAAACGTTGATGGATCTAAAACAGAGAGAGATATGATGTCAGTGGACATTAGCTCTGTGATGAATTCAAAGTCAAAGTCAAAGTAAACTTTATTGTCATTCAGAAACCACACCAGTGCAAAAACTGAATGAAATTCCGTATCTCCAGACTCAATGCGCAGACAACATATACCCCCGGATTTACTAATCTTCCATGCAGGACTAGCTTAGTCCTGCACGGAAGTGGCTGTTTAGGAGCAGGATGGCAGCGTGCCATGCATAGTAATGAGGCGCACTGCCTGAGCTCCTAATCTTACATGGAGCATATAAGACTGCAGGGGGCATGTCTGAGAACAGAACATTTTGATAAAAAGTTGATGTATCTAAAACAGAGAGACAGAGAGATGATGTCAGTGGATATTAGCTCTATGATGAATTCAAAGTCAAAGTCAAAGTAAACTTTATTGTCATTCAGAAATCACACAAGTGCAAAAACTGAACGAAATTCCGTATCTCCAGACTCAATGTGCAGACAACATATACTCCCGGATTTTCCAATCTTCCATGCAGGACTAGCTTAGTCCATACATAGTAATGAGGAGCACTGCCTGAGCTCCTAATCTTACACGGAGCATGTAAGACTGAAGGGGGCGTGTCTGAGAGCAGAGCTCTCAGAATATACACACCCCTGCAACGAAGAACAGCTGAAAGGGCTAAGAAATGAGTGAGACCGCTCATAGATGTCCACATATCCCCACCAACAGTCCCCTAGTGTACAACAGCAAGTATATAGAAATAAAATAAACAAACCCTTTTATTTTTTTTTAAACTCCGATTAAAGCTAACATTAGGTGCGTGGGTGTGCCCAATGCTTAGCTATGGTTAATGCAGCTTAAATGGCTGAAGAGGATAACAAGGAAGATATATGCAAATGAAGCAGCATAGCAATAGTGTATTGGGCAAAGCATTTGCCTTATGAGCATTCATTCCCGGTTTGAGTCCCACTGCAGCACACTCCATTTTTCTGGCAAAGCATGTTATGACCAATATGTTTGTTGCATAATCCACTAAATAACATATATTTATGAAATGGAGTACTGTAGTAAATGTAGATGTGAGGTGTCAGTGTCATAATGAATAAAGCACTAGTAGGCAGGTATAAGCACCAATAAGCAGTAGTAAGCATATATAAGTACGAGTAAGCGGGTTTAAGCCTGTTTGTGCGAGGGTAACCAATGCGCACACAGGTTAAGCAATATTGAAGCTAACTCTCTCTAAGCATATGTAACTGGAGGTTAGCATTGCTTAACCTTGCGCAAACCCGCGCAAACCTGCTTACAAATGCTCAAAAGTGCCTTAATCACTCTGTATCCCACAACCCTTGTTCTGCCTATCAACAAAATAAACAGCCTTGCAGGACTTGAACTCAGGACCCTATACACTGCAGTCACAGTAGTTAACCACCAAGCCTTCACAAAAGTACAGAAGAATGAGGTATCAGCAAACAAGTCTTCACTATAAGAAAATCAAACTGAACCTGTGAAAGGAATCAGTATACAGACATATGTTCCATAACCCACTGCATAACATAAATATGTGAACTGGAGTACAGCAGTAAGCCCATAAGTCAGGTGTAATTGTAATAGATTGTTGAAGTCTCCAATAAAACACAAGTATCCCATACAGTGTATGTACACATGAATCATGGATACCAGACATACATATAAGATGTAATGAATAATAAATCAATGCCAAAAAGGAAATATAATACAAAGTCAAATGTAAGCAATGCTAAGCATTGCACAGGCCAGCTTAGGAGGTGTAAGCAATGTGTAGGGCAGCTAACTCAATGTGTCCAGTGTTATATCCCTTTAAGCAATGCCAACCATGGGTAAGCAGGTTTGCCCATAGCTTAGCCTTTTCAAAACTGGCCAATCATGAAAAAGTGTGGAAAATCAGCCCTACTTAAACCTAAGAGGCAGGAATACATCTCATAACTAGTTGTACCTACCCTTGCAAGCAATATGTCAGGAAGGGGAGAGGGTGTGCACTTTCCGGCACAGTGCTGGTGCATCCAGGAGTCCAGAGTCATGGCAGGACTCCTTGTCAAAGACCATGAACAGAGACTGCTGCAGGGTCAGTACCAGGGCTCCCAATATAAGGTGGATGCCTGGGACAGTCTCGCCTGTGACCTCACCAGTGCCACTGGCATAGCCCGAACTGGTGAATAGGTCAGGCATCACTATGCTGACCTGAAGCAGTGTAAAGGGGATCCAAGAGGCTAGAATGGCAGGGGATGTTCCAGCTGTATGTAAGTATCAATCCACTACATGTTTAATAATTGCTAGCTCATGTACATGATAGATAGGTATGGCTAAATATTCCTCTTATGTCCCCCACAGCTCCAATCGAGTGGGCCGTGAACTAGGAGGCCCATGGCAATCACCTGGAGAGGTTGTGACACAAAGCAGGTCAGTAATACTCTTGCATGTACTGTCATAGGAAATAAATCTACAAGTATTAGTAAATTAATTGCCTGTATAAAACCTGCATTGTTTAAGGCAAGTACTGCATACACTGGAGAATATGGCAGGAAAAGACTCATATAGTATGTATATATGTAAATAAAAGCATAATAGCCTGACAATAAAGGTCTAACTGCTGGACTGCATGTGTATACTCTGGTATCATATGGTAATGTAGTTTTGCATTCACGTAATAGTACTGTTGTAATAAGCACCGTTACCCACACCATGCACCATAAATAGAATGTGTAGGAATGCCTGTATATGACTGGTGTAATCCCCAGAGGCCATTTAGTACAACTGAAAAACACACAGACAGAAAACAGGGAAAAGGCAGACAACAAAACCCGAATAGCACATGCAACTGAGATGTGAACTGTTGTTTTTTTTAGCACACACAGCCATGGTTCGAATCCTGCCAGTGGTAGTAGTCTGCATACAGACTCATACCCCACAACTGTACAGAAATGTCCAGAATGTCCAGTAAAGTGGCCCATATCTGCTGCCTGTCAACCTGTCCCCCTGGGAAATTAGTGGGATGATCCCAGACGTATAGGCAGCAAACAGGAAATACAACTGATTGACACACATCTATGAGAACAAAGCTGGCACACTAGCAACTCCCCAAAACCTTATAAGATCAGGAAGCCACATGTCCCATTTACACCCCCATCTTGTCAAGCAGTGGCCAGAGTGTGTACAGTAAGAGTGAGATGTATGTTCATAATAGTCATGTGGAACCTGGTACTATGTGTGGCAACAATCAGGTAGTGATAACAAACATTCCTCGCACAGGTCTGTCAGATACCAACACTGTGCCCAGAAATAAAAGAATGATACCCTGTACTGATACTGTTTACATTGGTATTGTATGGCATTGTGATTTATGCAGTTGCTCTGACTAGTTTGGTATTACAATCACTGCCACCCACACTGTCCTACAAAACCTAACTGTCTAGGAAATCTGTATAAGAGTATTGTAATACAAGGTCAGAATGCAAAAGTACAGGAGAATTATAGAACAGAAAGCAGATAGGAGATATACAGCAATATCTATATAGCACACATAACTCTGTGGGACAGTTTTTAAGTTGTAGCAGATGCAGCCATGGTCTGAATCCTGGAAGTGGAAGTAGGCTGCATACAGAATCATACCCCACAACAGTATAGATGAGACCAGAATGTCCAGTACATGGGCCCACTACTGCTGCATGTCACCCTGTCCCCCTGGTAAGTCTGTGGGATGATCCCAGATGTTTAGCCAGCAAACAGGGAATACAAGTGATTATCCAACATCTATGTGAACAAACCTGTCACTGTAGCAACTCCTGAAACTGTTAGGAGAGTAATAAGCCAAGTATGTCCTATCTAAACCCCCATGTTGTCAAGCTGTGACCAGAGTGTGTACAGTTACAGAGTGAGATGTATGTGCATAATACTAAGGTGTAATCTGGAACTTTGTGTGGCAACATTCAAGTAGTGCTAACAAACATTGCTTCCATAGGTATGTCACATACGAACACTGTGCTGAGAAATAAAAAACATTATACCCTGTACTGGTACTGTTTACTCTGTTATTGTAGGGAATTGTGACTGTTGCAGTTTTTCTAAATAATAAAGTATCACTGATCACTGTCACCCACACTGTGCTACATAATATAGCTGTGTATGAAAGCATGTATATGTGTGTGTCAAGTCACTAAATGCTGGAGAGGGCAATATTCTAGATATGTCCTGGTACACCTGCATGTGGTCAACACATGGCCAGAGTCTGTGCAGAAAGAGTTGGATAGCCATGTGCACAACATCAACCCGGAATATGGGAGTACGTGTAGAAACAGTTAGTGTTAACATACATTCCCTCCACAGGTATACCAGGTACGAGGTGCATACTGCAGGTAAAACCAGTTCATTTATAACTATGATGACAGCCATATCACTGTCCAAACTAAGGCTATAAGGTAGTGTAGTAAGACTTGTAAGGTACAGATAACAACACTGAGTAGGAAAGTAATGTGGACTACAGGAATATACTAGTTGTTAACTGACATCCCCCCCACCATATCTCCAACAATAAGCAACATACCCACCCCAACTGGTATGTAATGACTCCAATGTTCTGATAATGTCCTGTTGTTTGATAAATATTTTAATTGTTCCCATGCATGTGCTATATTGAAGTATTCCAACATTGGTGTCATAGTGCCATCAATGTACCTGCATGCTGTTCTTATTACCACTGTGGTCCCATATATGCATGTGTTCTGTTTCCTATGCAACTGTTCCGTATCTGGTGTCTGGGATAATGGGGCATGACCTATCCCTGGAATGTGTTGACTATTACTAACTCACATATGATGATAAACTCTAAACACTATAGCACGTTGGACAAGGCCAGTCCCAGTGGACCCACCTGTCCCACCTCAGCTGGCCATGGCACTGGGCACCAGCATGTCTGGGGCCCAACCTGGGACCTCCCTGTCTGTTGGTCCTGCACCACCTTCGGGTTGGACTGGTTCAGGGGATGGGGCTCGGCCCCCTGGGAGCAGGTGCGGACAGGAACCTGTCACCCATCGCCAGGTCCAGCTCATGGTGCATAGTGAGTTCAACCAGCAGTTTGGTGATCTGCTATGCCAGCTCGAGAGCTGTGTGTCATGACTAGAGGGTCAGCCTGGCTCTGTGACTCTGCCCCCAGCACAGCCACCTTTGGGGCTGTGAAGGTGCAGTGGTGGCTGCCCATGAGTGGGGTCCTCAATCCCACTATTTCCACTAGGGGGCTCATGGGCTTCCAATTTCCCAACAACCCTTCCTATTAAGGTGTTTACCCCCCACATGTGTCACATACTGCCTCTGTATACATCTTGTTTGTCTTGTCTGTTAACCTACCCAACCTACCTCCCCAAATATACCTACTATCCCTCCCCAACATCCAACTCTCAGCTGAAAATAAAAGAAAAAAGGCCACTCTGCCCCCCCCAAAAAAATCTAGCCCCATACATAGCTGTCCATTTCACACATGTGTCCACTGGACACATGTAATCTGGTCTAATTGACATCACAACTTATTGTTTTCCTCACCCCTCTCCCAGGGGTTTGAGTGTCCAAATCTACCTCCAAATTCAGTGTATATGCACAACTGTTGTTGTAGAAGAAATGGGCAGCTGTGAACATTCCCCACACCCTTCATGGACATCCCAAGCTATTTTCCTTACTGTCTTTCCCCTCTTTGTGCCCCTTTTTCATCACTTTCCTATCAACCCTTTTTTCTTGTCTTTTAAAGAAATTAGTTCAGGGGTAAGCAGGACTAAGCACTTTTAAGCAGTTTTTAGCCTGTTTGTGTGGGGGTAAGCAATGCCTACACAGGTTAAACAATTGAGAAGCTAAATAAGTTTAAGAAACTGTAACCGGAAGTTAGCAGTGCTTACCTCCGTGCAAACCTACGCAAACCCGCTTACAACTGCTCAAAAGTGCCTTAATCACTCTGTATCCAACTGCCCTTGTACTGCCCAGCAACAAAATAAACAGCCGCTGCAAGGCTTGAACCTAGGACCCTGCACACCATAGCCAAAGTGATTTACCACTAAGCCATGTCAAATATACATAACCCTGATGTTTTCACAAACATATCATCCAACCCAGTCATTCAACAGTACAGGGAACGTATTCTAACATGTAGATGCATGTGGGTGTGTGTGTGTGTTCATATATATATATATATATATATATATATTAATATCTAAATAGATAAAACATATCTATATATGTAGTTATAGATATAATATAGAAATATATACATATATGTGTGTGTGTGTATATATATATATATATATATATATATATATATATATATATATATATCAACATATATACATACAAATGCATAAATCTATAGATATATATGTCAACATCTACATGTTTATATATATATATATATATATATATATAATATATATATATATATATGTGTGTGTGTGTGTGTGTACAGCAAGTTATATCTATGCAAGCAGATATATATATATATATATATATATATATATATATATATATATGTATATACGGACATACATCTGTAGATAACAATGGGAACATAACAAAAATATATGCACTGTTAATGGGGTTGAGAGACCCCAAACAACATATGTCTTGTATGAATAGGTATATCCCCCCACAGCCAAACATGCCTGCCCTGTAATACACTACCAACTGTTGCAGAGCCCATAACTAGGACCTGACACTACATGGGCACAAGATGTTAACAGTACTCCATCCCATCTGTATGATGTCAGGCTGGTATCAGTAACATATCATGGGGGGGGTGGAGCCTAGATGGCAATATGAAAGCAGCACTTTTTTAGAGCTCCTTAAAACTACTTTAAATAACAGGAAAATAATTATTTTTTTCTTAGAAAAAATAGATAAAACTTGTACTTCAATATGTTTACTATCATCATACAAACTCTGGAATATCTTCTTGAAAAATTTCCTGTCAGAAATATCTGGAGTTTCAAACTGACCTGGGAAGATGAGTGGTTCAAAGAATTTGCATGCAGAATCTACTCTGAGGAAAGAAATTCAGTTGATGTCAGTTTCAAAGACAACTTAGAAAATTTGAGAGAAAGTTGTCATAGACAAATTGAAACCTTCAAAGAACTACTTCAGCAGCATCAAACCAAAATATTAAACATTGAAGAGTCCTTACCTGATATAGATGGAAGGCTTAAAGAGGAGGAAATCCAGGGTGATTTTCTTCAGCAACAGAATAAATGGCTTATTAACAAGTTAAATGATATGGAAAATAGAGAAAGGAGGACTAATGTGAGAATCTTTGGTTTACCAGAAAAGTCTGAAGGTGATGATATCATCTCTTTCCTTAATTCATGGCTACCGGACATCCTTGATTTGAAAGAAGGATTCTCATATGGCATAGAAAGAGCTCACAGAGCCATTGGGAAACTCATCCCTTCATCATCAACATCCACACTCAGGTCAGTCGTGGTTAAATGTTTTTCTTATCTTGACAAAGAGCTTGTTCTTAAATGTGCTTGGAGAAAGTCCCCAATGAAGTACAAGCAAAATCTAATCAGATTTGACAATGACTTATCCTCCAGAGTTTTAGGAATGAGAAAGAAAGCATGGCCACTGGTAAAGTTACTCATGCAAAACAAAATAAAAGCACAACTAGCATATCCTGCAAAAATAAGGATTTTTACTTCAAATGAAATAAGGACATTTAATGATATTGAGGAAGCAATAACTTTCATTAAAAACAACAATATAATCACAGTTCCAGAGGAAATGGACTGGTCTTTGACTACATCTCTGAAAAGATCCCATGAGAAAACAATTGGATTGATGTAAAGAGAAAAAAGCAAAGAACTGACTCAAAAAGTATTCCTTCTACTGTTTCTCTCAAAGAGTCAACCAAAACTAAAAATCCATGCTAAAGGTAACAAAATAGGTATTGTCTATTCATTTTGCAAGCATTTTACAATTTACCTCTTAATAATATTAATATTTCATTCACTTACATACTTCAGATTAATGGTTAACTTATATGCAGCAGCTTAATATCTACAGTTTAATTAATTCAAATATTTTACATTTGATTGTGATAGTAAGGTATAAAAGACAATGTGTGTGGGGAAGGAAGTCATCAATATACATTGTACTTTGTAGTATAATATTGGCTATACATAAACTTGAATCCAGTAAACAATGAGTGTTAAGTAATATGCATAATATGCAAGTTTTAAATGTGTTCTTGACTCATTTGAGTCATTCGTATTGAAATATTACTTCGTTTTTATCTCAAACAATGCATAGACTCTGAAATGTTATTGTAACTAGTGCTGTCATGAATTCCAGTTAAACGTCTTTTTTTTTTCAAAAAAAAAAAAAAAAAAAGAGAAACCCTTCCAATACACAAGACATACAGGAAAATCTTCACTGTTCATTTTGCGAGCTTGCTAGTGTATTGTATGCACTAGCGTGAATGCAGAATGCTCGTTTCTGACTTTAAACATTAAATCATAACTTCTTCAAATGAAACTGTTTCATTTATGTCATTACAGTTTCCTAGTTAGTCTAAGCACATAAGAACATAATTTAAACACATCACGTTGTTTAGTTTTTAAATATTTACCTTCCGTTTTGCAAATATGTTGAGAAATCCTTGGAATACATCGTACTATGTAGGCTAGACTGTCTTTCTATTTACATGCTGAACAACATTATAACAAGTGAAGGAACTCTGTTAAAGTCCTGCTTTATCTCTTTACGTGAGTTGATGTAGACACAAGTATACAACATTAATGCACTAGCATAACGCACTTCCTTATGCCCTTAAAGAGACAGTACTTCATTTAAGACTGTACTTCCTTTAAATAATATAACTAACTAAATATATGTTGTTTTGAAGGAAAGGATAGCAAGGAAATTGTACATGTAATGAAAGTGTTTAGTTTACTAGTGGACATCATATATAAGTACTGTTCATTATACACAAATAAATTAATTAGGAAACTTAGATAAAAAGAAATAAAATGAACAAGATATACATTTGGAAACATTTAAACATAGAAAGTAAAGCTGAAACAGTCAACATCTGATACATTTTTAGATATCTCAAAGTTTCTCATGAATGTGCACATCCTAGTTAACAAATAAATAAGACTAAGACTTTAGGATGCTTGTATGTTATCATCCTTAGTAAAGTATTAAGGAAATATATGTTAAGAATTGGAAAAAAACAACATAACTAGATAAGAAAAAGAATGTGTAAGGTTTTAGCCGATACTTGGTCTACATAAAGGCATATATTATGAGAAACTTCATACATGTAATATTAAACTATAGTTTGATATGGTAGATGTAGAGTGCAAAACAATGAACAGTCTGTAACATGTTATCTATTTCAGACAAACATTTTCAGCTTCAAGACTGTATTCTTAATGAAATTTATCTTACTGAGAATGGACTAGGTTGTAAGTAATCATTACCAGGAATCTGACTGAATGAATATTTTAACTTCCTTTTAAGAATTGTAATCATTTAATTTACACCTATTGTCAATGCTCAGTTATTGTGATGCGGCCTTAAATTATATTGTCTTTTTTTTTCATAGGTTCATAGGTAGGTACTAGGCTATCGGCCCTAGGGCCCATACAAGCCTGGCCAAAAAATGTACCCTGGCTTTTGCCACCCAAGAAAATTATTTTCCTGTGCCCCTGTCAAGCAGAGCCACAGAAGTGATCTCCGGGGTGAATTTCCCATTTCTCATCCAATCATCAAGATTTTTCTTGAAGAGTGCTAATGAGGAGCTCTGTTTGACATAGATAGGTAGTCTGTTCCAGAGTATGGGAAGTCTTTGGGACAGGAATCTATCCCTCCAGCATGTTCTGTTTATTGTGGTGACAAGGTTAAGGTCTCTAGAGTGTGTAGCTCAGAGGGATTGGGATTTCTTTAAGTGGAGCATGTCCAACAGCTCTGGGTTTGACATAGCTTTGTATGTTAGGCACAGATCACCCCTGAGTAGGTGATATGCGATGGAGTAAAGCTGTAGTTTTTTGAGACGGTCTGCATAGGGCATCTGTTTGAGGCCAGTTATCCTCTTTGTGAAGTATTTCTGTGGTCTTTCCAGTTGTTGTAGATGTCTTGTGAGGTACATACCAAAAGGGGCATTGTACTCTATAATGGGTCTAATAAGTGATGAGTAGAGGGGAACAATGATCTCTTTTTTTCCTGGATGAGAATCCTTTTGTGATGAGATGAGCCATGTAGAAGGATTTCCTGACCACTGTGGCGATGTGATTATCAAAGGAAAGACTACTGTCGACCTGTGTCCCAAGGTCTCTTATCACATTTTTGGCATTAAGTAGACTACCAGCTATGTGGTAGTTCATGGGTACAGAGTTTTTACCAAAGGGGATGACAATACACTTTTTGGCATTGAGCTTCAGGCCATGGCTTTGACACCAGGTATCTGTCTCAGTGAGGCCCTTTTGTAGTTTGTCCACATCGTTAGGAGTTTCGATTATGGCTCCTAGTTTGTAGTCATCTGCGAACTTTGTTAGCCAAAGACCTTCTGTGTTGGCCTGCACTTCAGAGAAGTAGATACCAAACAGGAGAGGACCCAGGACTGAACCCTGTGGCACTCCACTTGTCACTGGTCTGATGTCGGATTTGGAATCCGCTACTTTCACAGTGTGGGTTCTGTCCATGAGCCAGTTGGCAACCCATCTTGTGACATAAGGATTTATACCTAGTTTAGTGAGCTTATCTATAATTCCAGAGTGGGGGATGGTGTTGAAAGCCTTGGCAAGATCTAGATAAGCTGTGCGAACCATTTTACCCTCATCTATGGCTTTGGTGACTGCTTCAAAGAAGTCAGTCAGATTTAGGAGACATGATCTGCCTTTTACAAATCCAAACTGAGTAGGGTCCAGAGTTTGGAGATTACCAATGTCTTTGTTTATGAGTTCCACGATGATATGTTCCATGGCCTTGCAGACCAGGCTCGCCAGGCGGCAGTTCCCGGGGTCCGTCAGGGCTCCCCCTTTGTGGAGTGGGATAACTGTCATGGTGCACCATTCAGTGGGTACAAAGCCTGAGGTGAGGCTATGATTGAACATGCTACTTAGGTAGGGTGCCAGTTCATTCTGTAGTTCGTGTAGAACGCAGCCTGGGATATTGTCAGGTCCCATGGATGCTGTGTTCTTGGCTTTGGAGAGTGTGTTTTTTACCTGTGCAGCCATGATTATAGGAACTTTGCATTCTTCCAGTATAGAGATGGGCCCTCTAGGGGGTGAGAGGGGGAAAAAGTTAGCACTGAACCTATTTGCTAGGATGTTGGCAATATCAGTTGGTGCTGTATATTTAGTGCCATTATGCTGTAACTCTTAGCAGATCTGAGTGTTCCCATTTAGATTCTTGACATAGCTATAGAATGCTTTCTGGTTGTCTTTAGAGTCAGTGGCAATTTTGTTTTCATAACTAGCTTTGGAGGATTTTATGAGGGATCTCAGCTTCTTACTGAGGTTGACCAGGGAGTTCCTCCAGTCATGGGATTTTACTCTTTTTTGCAACAGTTTCTTTCTTCTGTTGTAGAGTTTGTTTATGGCAGAGGACCACCAGACTGGCTTCCTTTTTTTGGAGGATAACATCTTGGTTCTGTTAGGGATAGCGTGATCCATGCACTCGTGTAAGTGCTTATAAAGTGCATTTGTGTAGGATTCGGCAGTCATACCTCTATTGTCCGTCTGCATGGGTGTCATGAAGTTTGCCACTTCTGTCTTAAGAAGTGTGAAATTGGCTTTTGAGAAGTTTTTTACGATGGTTTCCCTAATTGGGGCTGGGGGTGGGATGTGGATGTCTAGGCTGATTAACTTGTGGTCGGATCTGATCAACAAGGAATTGACCTCTGGTGTGAAACACAGGTTTCCCATGTTGGTAATGACCAGGTATAGGATATCGCTGCCCCTGGTGGGGGTGTGAATAAGTTGATCCAAGGTGTAGGAATTTATGAATTCTAGAAAACGTTGAGCAAAAGAGTCGGTACATGAGTTGTTTTCCCAGTTAATGGTGGGGTAGTTGAAATCACCCATCATTAGGGTGTTGGGTTGTACCCTAATACTTTCCAGTGTATCAAGAAATGAGGAGTGTGAATCCTGGGGCATGGTGGGGGGGATGTGTAGCAAGCTACAATTTGGATTGCGGTCTTGCCCAGAGTTAGTTGCACTTGGATAATCTCGGATGCATTATGCTGTGCAACTAGCCTGGAGGTGTGGATATCCTTAATGAATATGGACGCGCCTCCACCTTTAGTGCTTCTTTCTGGGCTAGGTGGCTGAAAGGTGTGGTATGAATTGAAGCCTGGTAATGCAGGGGTGCTCTCTGGAGCTCTGAACCAGGTCTCTGTCACTGCACAGATGTCAATGTTCTCCATTTTAAGGAGTGCCTCAAGTGAGTGCATTTTGTGGTTTAGACTTCTAGCATTGAGTAGCATTACCCTCAGATTTTGCTTGCTTGTACCTGTTATGGTGGTGAATTTGTCATTTGAACCTTGCCTAAAAAAGGCACTATAGGGGTGGCAAGAGCCTTAGCCAGTATCCAGAATCCTAAGGGTGATAGGTGCAGGCCATCTCTGGCAAAGCATCGTGGACTGTCGATCATGTCGTCCCAGGCAGACAAATACAGGATCCCCTTAGAATGACACCAGAAGCTTAGCCAATTGTTGAAGTCAATCATTTTGTCCTTATACTGTGGTATCATTCTGGGTGATGGCAGGATGCTACTCAGAGTTAGGGTCATACCTGCCTGGGATACAAGATCGGAGAGCTCCTCCAGGTCTCTTTTCATGTAGTCCAGGGAGGTACGTCTCAGGTCATTCACACCAACATGGACAATGACAGTGTCATATTTGTACTTATTGTGGAGTGACCTGAGTGCATGCATTATGTGGCGGATCCTGGCACCTGACAGGCAGCTGACAGTAACTTTCTCCTTGTTTAGTCTAGTGAGTGGAACATCAGTGTGCCTGACTATAGAGTCACTTATGACTAGAGTGTTGGGTATGTTGTTATGCCTTATGGGCTGTGGTTGAGTGGCACACTGAGTTTGTGGGCTATGTGTCATTTGGGTTGTGTTGGGGGGTGGAGTTTGCTTGCGTTTATGCTTTGGATGTCCCTGATGCTTGGGCAGGTTTTTATTGAGAGCCTCCGTGAATGTAGGTGTGTGTTTTGTGTTTCTATGTGTGTGTTTTGGTGGTGTAGGTTTTGAGGGACTATGTGATGAGTGTGGTGTGGTGCAAGTGTTTACCTTCTCCTCTTGACTGTCAAGTCCAGTCTTGGGTGAAGAGAGCTTTGCTTCCAGTTTGGCTATATAAGTGCATCTCTCACAGGTTGTAGTGTTGGGTGGTAGGAGGAGAGGGTTGTCTGTGTACATGAGGCAATTGCTGCATTGCCCCAAGATGCCCAGATTCATCAGGTAGACAGGAGAAATCACTGGGAGCTGACCCTTAGACATGCCTGGATAAGTGCTTATTTATTAAGTACTAGAAACTGCTTTCCACTAGACAAGTGAGGAAAGTTGAGTGCTGTAGTAATTTGCAGCTTATGTAGTGCTTACAATGAGTTCTGAACAAGTGCTGAGTTCAAAGAAACAGATTTGAGTGCTGAAACTAGAAAACTGGCTAGTTATAAGAAAAAAAAACTAAGCTAGAAGGCTTCCCTCCAACAAAGAAGGGCTTGGGGGCTCAGAAGCCTACAAACAGTCTATACCACTTAACAGAAAACATACAGTTACCAAAGGTTGCTGTCGCTGGTGGCTACACCTGTCTGTATGTCAAAAAATATTGTTCAGCGTCTCTTGACAATGCAAGGCGGCAATGCACGCTCCTTCTTTAAGTCCCTGAAACTACTCCTGAAGGGAAATCGTAGTCCTCACGAACACAGTCAAGTAATACCAAGATGTAACTTCAATGCAAAGAAATGCTGATAAAACTCCAATCTTCCAGTCAGTAAAACACAGCTTTATTCAAGAAGTGCACAGAACAAGTTAGCGCTTTCGCCGTTAGGCTTCATCAGACTATAAAAAATGCTTAACGGCATTAGTTTAAAAAGACCACACTATGTGGAGTTTTATCAGCATTTCTTTGCATTGAATTTACATCTTGGTATTACTTGACTGTGTTCGTGAGGACTACGATTTCCCTTCAGGAGTAGTTTCAGGGACTTAAAGAAGGAGCGTGCATTGCCGCCTTGCATTGTCAAAAGACGCTGAACAATATTTTTTGACATACAGATAGGTGTAGCCACCAGCGACAGCAATCTTTGGTAACTGTATGTTTTTTATTTACTACGCTGTCAACTGGCATTTCTGGGTTGCCGTACTAGTTTTTGTTCTCTACTTAACAGAAAAGGCAGGAAACAAGCTTAACATTTTTTTTCTGTTTCCCAGATGCTCTCTTTGTACACAGTAGAAGTGCCTGAAATCAGAATATGATCTCAATGCACTCAGTTGAGTGAGCAAATGAGATGGGCCCAGAAGGAGTATCAAAACACAAATTTACAAGATAGGCGGGCAGTTTCAAGGCCACTAAGACTAACACCAAAACAAAAACAGGGAGAGTGGGTGGGACTAACTGAAGAGGAGAGTCAAAACTTCCAGTTCAGTTAATACTCCTGCAACACAGTTAAATCAATTTAAATACTGTATTATTTGAAAAAAGTGCAGATAAAAGTAGTTAAATTCTCTTATACGTCCAGCTGAATACAGCTAGATCTTAGCCGGCCAAAGCTGAGGTATTTAAGCAGAAAATATTTCAAACTGTACCACTTAAATAGGCAAGGACAGGAAATCAAAGAATGTGGCTACCCCCACACCTGCAATTACTAACAGATAATAAAATTCAAGCAAGCACTGACTGAAGAGCAGAGTCAAAACTTCCAGTTCAGTTAATATTCCTGCAACACAGTTAAATCAATTTAAATACTGTATTATTTGAAAAAGTGCAGATAAAGGTACTTAAATTCTCTTATACGTCCAGTCGAATACAGCTAGATCTTAGCCGGCCAAAGCTGAGGTTTTTAAGCAGAAAATATTTCAAACTGTACCACTTAAATAGGCAAGGACAGGAAATCAAAGAATGTGGCTACCCCACACCTGCAATTACTAACAAATAATAAAATTCAAGCAAGCACTGACTGAAGAGCAGAGTCAAAACTTCCAGTTCAGTTAATATTCCTGCAACACAGTTAAATCAATTTAAATACTGTATTTTTTGAAAAAAGTGCAGATAAAGGTACTTAAATTCTCTTATACGTCCAGTTGAATACAGCTAGATCTTAGCTGGCCAAAGCTGACGTTTTTAAGCAGAAAATATTTCAAACTGTACCACTTAAATAGGCAAGGACAGGAAATCAAAGAATGTGGCTACCCCCACACCTGCAATTACTAACAAATAATAACATTTAAGCAAGCACTGACTGAACAGCAGAGTCAAAACTTCCAGTTCAGTTAATATTCCTGCAACACAATTAAATCAATTCAAATACTGTATTATTTGAAAAAAAGTGCAGATAAAGGTACTTAAATTCTCTTATACATCCAGTTGAATACAGCTAGATCTTATCCGGCCAAAGCTAAGCTTTTCAGCAGAAAATATTTTAAACTGTACCACTTAAATAGGCAAGGACAGGAAATCAAAGAATGTGGCTACCCCCACGCCTGCAATTACTAACAAATAATAAAATTCAAGCAAGCACTGACTGAAGAGCAGAGTCAAAACTTCCAGTTTAGTTAATATTCCTGCAACACAGTTAAATCAATTTAAATACTGTATTATTTGAAAAAAAGTGCAGATAAAGGTACTTAAATTCTCTTATACGTCCAGTTGAATACAGCTAGATCTTAGCCGGCCAAAGCTGAGGTTTATAAGCAGAAAATATTTCAAACTGTACCACTTAAATAGGCAAGGATAGGAAATCAAAGAATGTGGCTACCCCACACCTGCAATTACTAACAAATAATAAAATTCAAGCAAGCACTGACTGAAGAGCAGAGTCAAAACCTCCAGTTTAGTTAATATTCCTGCAACACAGTTAAATCAATTTAAATACTGTATTAATTGAAAAAAAGTGCAGATAAAGGTACTTAAATTCTCTTATACGTCCAGTTGAATACAGCTAGATCTTAGCCGGCCAAAGCTGAGGTTTGTAAGCAGAAAATATTTCAAACTGTACCACTTAAATAGGCAAGGACAGGAAATCAAAGAATGTGGCTACCCCACACCTGCAATTACTAACAAATAATAAAATTCAAGCAAGCACTGACTGAAGAGCAGAGTCAAAACTTCCAGTTTAGTTAATATTCCTGCAACACAGTTAAATCAATTTAAATACTGTATTATTTGAAAAAAGTGCAGATAAAGGTACTTAAATTCTCTTATACGTCCAGTTGAATACAGCTAGATCTTAGCCAGCCAAAGCTGAAGTTTTTAAGCAGAAAATATTTCAAACCGTATCACTTAAATAGGCAAGGACAGGAAATCAAAGAATGTGGCTACCCCCACACCTGCAATTACTAACAAATAATAAAATTCAAGCAAGCACTGACTGAAGAGCAGAGTCAAAACTTCCAGTTCAGTTAATATTCCTGCAACACAGTTAAACCAATTTAAATACTGTATTATTTGAAAAAAGTGCAGATAAAGGTACTTAAATTCTCTTATACGTCCAGTTGAATACAGCTAGATCTTAGCCGGCCAAAGCTGAGGTTTTTAAGCAGAAAATATTTCAAACAGTACCACTTAAATAGGCAAGGACAGGAAATCAAAGAATGTGGCTACCCTCACACCTGCAATTACTAACAAATAATAAAATTCAAGCAAGCACTGACTGAAGAGCAGAGTCAAAACTTCCAGTTTAGTTAATATTCCTGCAACACAGTTAAACCGATTTAAATACTGTATTATTTGAAAAAAATGTGCAGATATAGGTACTTAAATTCTCTTATATGTCCAGTTGAATACAGCTAGATCTTAACCAGCCAAAGCTGAGGTTTCTAAGCAGAAAATATTTCAAACTGTACCACTTAAATAGGCAAGGACAGGAAATCAAAGAATGTGGCTATACCCACACCTGCAATTACTAACAAATAATAAAATTCAAGCAAGCACTGACTGAAGAGCAGAGTCAAAACTTCCAGTTCAGTTAATATTCCTGCAACACAGTTAAATCAATTTAAATACTGTATTATTTGAAAAAAAGTGCAGATAAAGGTACTTAAATTCTCTTATACGTCCAGTTGAATAAAGCTAGATCTTAGCCAGCCAAAGCTGAGGTTTTTAAGCAGAAAATATTTCAAACTGTACCACTTAAATAGGCAAGGACAGGAAAACAAAGAATGTGGCTACCCCCACACCTGCAATTACTAACAAATAATAAAATTCAAGCAAACACTGACTGAAGAGCAGGGTCAAAACTTCCAGTTCCGCTAATATTCCTGCAACACAGTTAAACCGATTTAAATACTGTATTATTTGAAAAAAAGTGCAGATAAAGGTACTTAAATTCTCTTATACGTCCAGTTGAATACACCTAGATCTTAGCCGGCCAAAGCTGAGGTTTTTAAGCTGAAAATATTTCAAACTGTACCACTTAAATAGGCAAGGACATGAAATCAAAGAATGTGGCTACCCCCACACCTGCAATTACTAACAAATAATAAAATTCAAGCAAGCACTGACTGAAGAGCAGAGACAAAACTTCCAGTTCAGTTAATATTCCTGCAACACAGTTAAATCAATTTAAATACTGTATTATTTGAAAAAAGTGCAGATAAAGGTACTTAAATTCTCTTATATGTTCAGTTGAATACAGCTAGATCTTAGCCGGGCAAATCTGAGGTTTTTAAGCAGAAAATATTTCAAACTGTACCACTTAAATAGGCAAGGACAGGAAATCAAAGAATGTGGCTACCCCCACAACTGCAATTACTAACAAATAATAAAATTCAAGCAAGCACTGACTGAAGAGCAGAGTCAAAACTTCCAGTTCAGTTAATATTCCTGCAAAACAGTTAAATCAATTTAAATACTGTATTATTTGAAAAAAGTGCAGATAAAGGTACTTAAATTCTCTTATACGTCCAGTTGAATACAGCTAGATCGTAGCCAGCCAAAGCTGAGGTTTGTAAGCAGAAAATATTTCAAATTGTACCACTTAAATAGGCAAGGACAGGAAATCAAAGAATGTGGCTACCCCCACACCTGCAATTACTAACAAATAATAAAATTCAAGCAAGCACTGACTGAAGAGCAGAGTCAAAACTTCCAGTTCAGTTAATATTCCTGCAACACAGTTAAATCAATTTAAATACTGTATTATTTGAAAAAAGTGCAGATAAAGGTACTTAAATTCTCTTATACGTCCAGTTGAATACAGCTAGATCTTAGCCAGCCAAAGCTGAGGTTTTTAAGCAGAAAATATTTCAAACTGTACCACTTAAATAGGCAAGGACAGGAAATCAAAGAATGTGGCTACCCCACACCTGCAATTACTAACAAATAATAAAATTCAAGCAAACACTGACTGAAGAGCAGAGTCAAAACTTCCAGTTCAGTTAATATTCCTGCAACACAGTTAAATCAATTTAAATACTGTATTATTTGAAAAAAGTGCAGATAAAGGTACTTAAATTCTCTTATACGTCCAGTTGAATACAGCTAGATCTTAGCCGGCCAAAGCTGAGGTTTTTAAGCAGAAAATATTTCAAACTGTACCACTTAAATAGGCAAGGACAGGAAATCAAAGAATGTGGCTACCCCACACCTGCAATTACTAACAAATAATAAAATTCAAGCAAGCACTGACTGAAGAGCAGAGTCAAAACTTCCAGTTCAGTTAATATTCCTGCAACACAGTTAAATCAATTTAAATACTGTATTATTTGAAAAAGTGCAGATAAAGGTACTTAAATTCTCTTATACGTCCAGTTGAATACAGCTAGATCTTAGCTGGCCAAAGCTGAGGATTTTAAGCAGAAAATATTTCAAACTGTACCACTTAAATAGGCAAGGACAGGAAATCAAAGAATGTGGCTACCCCCACACCTGCAATTACTAACAAATAATAAAATTCAAGCAAGCACTGACTGAAGAGCAGAGTCAAAACTTCCAGTTCAGTTAATATTCCTGCAACACAGTTAAATCAATTTAAATACTGTATTATTTGAAAAAAGTGCAGATAAAGGTACTTAAATTCTCTTATACGTCCAGTTGAATACAGCTAGATCTTATCCGGCCAAAGCTGAGGATTTAAGCAGAAAATATTTCAAACTGTACCACTTAAATAGGCAAGGACAGGATATCAAAGAATGTGGCTACCCCACACCTGCAATTACTAACAAATAATAAAATTCAAGCAAGCACTGACTGAAGAGCAGAGTCAAAACTTCCAGTTCAGTTAATATTCCTGCAACACAGTTAAATCAATTTAAATACTGTATTATTTGAAAAAAGTGCAGATAAAGGTACTTAAATTCTCTTATACGTCCAGTTGAATACAGCTAGATCTTAGCCGGCCAAAGCTGAGGTTTATAAGCAGAAAATATTTCAAACTGTACCACTTAAATAGGCAAGGACAGGAAATCAAAGAATGTGGCTACCCCACACCTGCAATTACTAACAAATAATAAAATTCAAGCAAGCACTGACTGAAGAGCAGAGTCAAAACTTCCAGTTCAGTTAATATTCCTGCAACACAGTTAAATCAATTTAAATACTGTATTATTTGAAAAAAAGTGCAGATAAAGGTACTTAAATTCTCTTATACGTCCAGTTGAATACAGCTAGATCTTAGCAACCAAAGCTGAGGATTTTAAGCAGAAAATATTTCAAACTGTACCACTTAAATAGGCAAGGACAGGAAATCAAAGAATGTGGCTACCCCACACCTGCAATTACTAACAAATAATAAAATTCAAGCAAGCACTGACTGAAGAGCAGAGTCAAAACTTCCAGTTCAGTTAATATTCCTGCAACACAGTTAAATCAATTTAAATAATGTATTATTTGAAAAAAGTGCAGATAAAGGTACTTAAATTCTCTTATACGTCCAGTTGAATACAGCTAGATCTTAGCCAGCCAAAGCTGAGGTTTTAAGCAGAAAATATTTCAAACTGTACCACTTAAATAGGCAAGGACAGGAAATCAAAGAATGTGGCTACCCCCACACCTGCAATTACTAACAAATAATAAAATTCAAGCAAGCACTGACTGAAGAGCAGAGTCAAAACTTCCAGTTCAGTTAATATTCCTGCAACACAGTTAAACCAATTTAAATACTGTATTATTTGAAAAAAGTGCAGATAAAGGTACTTAAATTCTCTTATATGTCCAGTTGAATACAGCTAGATCTTAGCCGGCCAAAGCTGAGGTTTTTAAGCAGAAAATATTTCAAACTGTACCACTTAAATAGGCAAGGACAGGAAATCAAAGAATGTGGCTACCCTCACACCTGCAATTACTAACAAATAATAAAATTCAAGCAAGCACTGACTGAAGAGCAGAGTCAAAACTTCCAGTTTAGTTAATATTCCTGCAACACAGTTAAATCAATTTAAATACTGTATTATTTGAAAAAAGTGCAGATAAAGGTACTTAAATTCTCTTATATGTCCAGTTGAATACAGCTAGATCTTAACCAGCCAAAGCTGAGGTTTTTAAGCAGAAAATATTTCAAACTGTACCACTTAAATAGGCAAGGACAGGAAATCAAAGAATGTGGCTATCCCACACCTGCAATTACTAACAAATAATAAAATTCAAGCAAGCACTGACTGAAGAGCAGAGTCAAAACTTCCAGTTCAGTTAATATTCCTGCAACACAGTTAAATCAATTTAAATACTGTATTATTTGAAAAAAAGTGCAGATAAAGGTACTTAAATTCTCTTATACGTCCAGTTGAATACAGCTAGATCTTAGCCAGCCAAAGCTGAGGTTTTAAGCAGAAAATATTTCAAACTGTACCACTTAAATAGGCAAGGACAGGAAATCAAAGAATGTGGCTACCCCCACACCTGCAATTACTAACAAATAATAAAATTCAAGCAAACACTGACTGAAGAGCAGAGTCAAAACTTCCAGTTCAGTTAATATTCCTGCAACACAGTTAAATCAATTTAAATACTGTATTATTTGAAAAAAGTGCAGATAAAGGTACTTAAATTCTCTTATACGTCCAGTTGAATACAGCTAGATCTTAGCCGGCCAAAGCTGAGGATTTTAAGCAGAAAATATTTCAAACTGTACCACTTAAATAGGCAAGGACATGAAATCAAAGAATGTGGCTACCCTCACACCTGCAATTACTAACAAATAATAAAATGCAAGCAAGCACTGACTGAAGTGCAGAGTCAAAACTTCCAGTTTAGTTAATATTCCTGCAACACATTTAAATCAATTTAAATACTGTATTATTTCAAAAAAAGTGCAGATATAGGTACTTAAATTCTTTTATATGTCCAGTTGAATACAGCTAGATCTTAGCCAGCCAAAGCTGAGGTTTTTAAGCAGAAAATATTTCAAACTGTACCACTTAAATAGGCAAGGACAGGAAATCAAAGAATGTGGCTACCCTCACACCTGCAATTACTAACAAATAATAAAATTCAAGCAAGCACTGACTGAAGAGCAGAGTCAAAACTTCCAGTTTAGTTAATATTCCTGCAAAACAGTTAAATCAATTTAAATACTGTATTATTTGAAAAAAGTGCAGATATAGGTACTTAAATTCTCTTATACGTCCAGTTGAATACAGCTAGATCTTAGCCAGCCAAAGCTGAGGTTTCTAAGCAGAAAATATTTCAAACTGTACCACTTAAATAGGCAAGGACAGGAAATCAAAGAATGTGGCTACGCCCACACCTGCAATTACTAACAAAGAATAAAATTCAAGCAAGCACTGACTGAAGAGCAGAGTCAATACATCCAGTTCAGTTAATATTCCTGCAACACAGTTAAATCAATTTAAATACTGTATTATTTGAAAAAAGTGCAGATAAAGGTACTTAAATTCGTTTATACATCAGGTTGAATAAAGCTAGATCTTAACTGTACAAAGCTGATGCTTTTAAGAGAAAATATTTCAAACTGTACCACTTAAATAGGCAAGGACTGGAAAACAAAGAAAGTGGCAACCCCCACACCTGTAATTACTAACAAATAATAAAATTTAAGCAAACACTGACTGAAGAGCAGGGTCAAAACTTCCAGTTCAGTTAATATTCCTGCAACACAGTTAAAGCAACTTAAATACTGTATTATTTGAAAAAAAGTGCAGATAAAGGTACTTAAATTCTCTTATACGTCCAGATGAATACACCTAGATCTTAGCCGGCCAAAGCTGAGGTTTTTAAGCAGAAAATATTTCAAACTGTACCACTTAAATAGACAAGGACAGGAAATCAAAGAATGTGGCTATGCCCACACCTGCAATTACTAACAAATAATAAAATTCAAGCAAGCACTGACTGAAGAGCAGAGTCAAAACTTCCAGTTCAGTTAATATTCCTGCAACACAGTTAAATCAATTTAAATACTGTATTATTTGAAAAAAGTGCAGATAAAGGTACTTAAATTCTCTTATACATCCAGTTGAATAAAGCTAGATCTTAGCCAGCCAAAGCGGAGGTTTTTAAGCAGAAAATATTTCAAACTGTACCACTTAAATAGGCAAGGACAGGAAAACAAAGAATGTGGCTACGCCCACACCTGCAATTACTAACAAATAATAAAATTCAAGCAAACACTGACTGAAGAGCAGGGTCAAAACTTCCAGTTCAGCTAATATTCCTGCAACACAGTTAAACCGATTTAAATACTGTATTATTTGAAAAAAAGTGCAGATAAAGGTACTTAAATTCTCTTATACATCCAGTTGAATACACCTAGATCTTAGCCGGCCAAAGCTGAGGATTTTAAGCAGAAAATATTTCAAACTGTACCACTTAAATAGGCAAGGACAGGAAATCAAAGAATGTGGCTACCCTCACACCTGCAATTACTAACAAATAATAAAATGCAAGCAAGCACTGACTGAAGTGCAGAGTCAAAACTTCCAGTTTAGTTAATATTCCTGCAACACATTTAAATCAATTTAAATACTCTATTATTTGAAAAAAAGTGCAGATATAGGTACTGAAATTCTCTTATATGTCCAGTTGAATACAGCTAGATCTTAGCCAGCCAAAGCTGAGGTTTTTAAGCAGAAAATATTTCAAACTGTACCACTTAAATAGGCAAGGACAGGAAATCAAAGAATGTGGCTACCCTCACACCTGCAATTACTAACAAATAATAAAATTCAAGCAAGCACTGACTGAAGAGCAGAGTCAAAACTTCCAGTTTAGTTAATATTCCTGCAACACAGTTAAATCAATTTAAATACTGTATTATTTGAAAAAAGTGCAGATATAGGTACTTAAATTCTCTTATACGTCCAGTTGAATACAGCTAGATCTTAGCCAGCCAAAGCTGAGGTTTTTAAGCAGAAAATATTTCAAACTGTACCACTGAAATAGGCAAGGACAGGAAATCAAAGAATGTGGCTACGCCCACACCTGCAATTACTAACAAAGAATAAAATTCAAGCAAGCACTGACTGAAGAGCAGAGTCAAAACTTCCAGTTCAGTTAATATTCCTGCAACACAGTTAAATCAATTTAAATACTGTATTATTTGAAAAAAGTGCAGATAAAGGTACTTAAATTCTCTTATACATCCAGTTGAATACAGCTAGATCTTAGCCAGCCAAAGCTGAGGTTTTTACGCAGAAAATATTTCAAACTGTACCACTTAAATAGGCAAGGACAGGAAAACAAAGAATGTGGCTACGCCCACACCTGCAATTACTAACAAATAATAAAATTTAAGCAAACACTGACTGAAGAGCAGGGTCAAAACTTCCAGTTCAGTTAATATTCCTGCAACACAGTTAAAGCAATTTAAATACTGTATTATTTGAAAACAAGTGCAGATAAAGGTACTTAAATTCTCTTATACGTCCAGTTGAATAAAGCTAGATTTTAGCCGGCCAAAGCTGAGGTTTTTAAGCAGAAAATATTTCAAACTGTACCACTGAAATAGGCAAGGACAGGAAATCAAAGAATGTGGCTACCCTCACACCTGCAATTACTAACAAATAATAAAATTCAAGCAAGCACTGACTGAAGAGCAGAGTCAAAACTTCCAGTTTAGTTAATATTCCTGCAACACAGTTAAATCAATTTAAATACTGTATTATTTGAAAAAAGTGCAGATAAAGGTACTTAAATTCTCTTATACATCCAGTTGAATACAGCTAGATCTTACACAGCCAAAGCTGAGGTTTTTAAGCAGAAAATATTTCAAACTGTACCACTGAAATAGGCAAGGACAGAAAATCAAATGATGTGGCTACCCCCACACCTGCAACTACTAACAAATAATAAAATTCAGGCCAGCACAAACTGAAGAACAGAGTCAAAACTTCCAGTTCAGTTAATAATCGTGCAACACAGTTAAATCAATTTAAATACTGTATTATTTGAAAAAAGTGCAGATATAGGTACTTAAATTCTCTTATACATCCAGTTGAATACAGCTAGATCTTAGCCGGCCAAAGCTGAGGTTTTTAAGCAGAAAATATTTCAAACTGTACTACTTAAATAGGCAAGGACAGGAAATCAAAGAATGTGGCTACCCCACACCTGCAAATACTAACAAATAATGGTTTGACTTTGAACTAATAACCTATGACTTTGCCTATTTAAACAGGATTTTTTCAGTTTATCATATGCAATAAATTATTTAGGGTTTGCATCAATTTAATAACAAACGAGCACTCTATTGCAGTTCGGGGTAATGTAATAAACATGATGTAGAGCTCTTACTTGCAACCTCCTTGTATAGCATCATTCTGAACAGCATTTATATATGCACTGAAGTTTATATATTCACAGAATACTATAGTTCTTATACTTAAACTTATCAAATTGTAAGTAGATTACAGAAATTGATATGATTCACTGGATTTATAGTTGATACTATTGTAAACAAATCTCACAACATTTTCCATAATTTAGTTTATAAGGCAGTTATTGAATTAATTGGTCATTATTCAGAAACACATGAACGATGAAAGGAATCTAGATTATCAAATATCTTTCGGGATATTTTACTTATATTAATGAATACCTGATCAAAATGGAATTGTATACCCAATTTGTTACACGCAATGTAATTTGTGACCAAATTTAATACCTGAACTCTACATTAAGTGTATCTTTATAACAAGCACATATTCAAGTGTGTCATTGATCAAACTAGCTGTATATGCTTGGGTTGATTTGAATGTAATATCCATAACAACATACAACGGAGCCTCTAACTTCTCATTAATGTTTGGTTCATTCTTAGCAATGAGGGTTAATCTGACTGAACCTTTTAGTTCTCTCAGATTGGGAATGTTATTCATTCCATGTTTGTTAAATGATTATTCTAAGTATCTGTTTATACATTTGTATAAGATTAACTACTGTATACTTGTTTGTTTTCTCTTTTGGCCTCCTTTAGATTCTAATTTATATAATTCAAAAGGAATTAATAATCTATTTATTAGAATTAATAAATGTATGGAAGTTACACAGCAAACTAATAACAAAATATCTTGTCATAATTTCCAATCAAAAACTTTTCAGTAATAAATCAACTAGATCAATATAGTACTACTCTTATTAAATGTAAATTGTTTAAATAACCCAAGGAAAAGGTCCAACTTACTTAAATACCTAAAAGTAAATAAAGCACAAGTGGTATTTTTACAGGAAACCCACTTTAAAGCTAATGATAACCTTACTTGGAGTCCAAATAATTGCCTAAAGCTATCTAACTCATCATACAGTAAAAAAATAGAGGAGTATTAATATTGCGGAAGAAAAATGTTACCAGTACTCAGGTTCTATATAATTATGAAGACAAGGATGGTCTTTTATCAATGGTAATAATAAGATATAGTAACAGAATTTGGACTTTGGTGAACCCATATTGGTTTCCAGGTATAGGAGTAGGAACAATTAAGAAGCACATAGAACTTATTAATAGGACCTCAAAAGGGAACTTAATTTTGGGAGGGGACTTAATTGTATCCTAGATAGTCAAGAGACCACAAATAAAATACTTTTCCATATTACATCTACAGGGAGAACTCTTAAAAATGGATAGATAATTTGCAGTTATTAGACTCATTTAGTCTTAAAAATGAAAATTCATTACTATTTTCCCATAGTGACTATAGATTCAATACTAATATGAGAATTGATAAAATATATGTATCCCAAGATTTAAAAAAGAAAATATCACACTCTTCTATAATATCCTGTCCCCTGTCTGACCATAACTCACTTATCCTTAAAATTAAAATGGATTTTAAGAGACTGACATTTACCAAAAGAATTTCAGCATATTTCACTAAATTAAAAGAGTTTAAGCCATGGTTATATTCAGAAATAAAGTATTTCTTGGATACAAATAATACTAGTGACATAAATATAGTTATTTTATGGGATTCCCTAAAGGCTTATCTTTATGGTAAAATTATTTCCTGGTGCAACAATAAAGCAAAGGAATTGGAATCAGAACTAGTTAATATCCAAAAACAAATCTTGGAAACTAACCTAAAGATTGTGGAAGATCTAGTTGCAAAAAAAAAAAAGAAATTGGGAAAATGACATTTTAATGCATAAAACCAATTTGGCCTTAGAAAAAATAAAATTCAATTCTCACTCGGTCTCCCCAAATATATGCATAACCTAGCAATGAGAGTAAAAAGACATTCCAATATAAACAACATTACAAATATAATTCATAAAGGGAAAAACAAGAAAAATGTTTCGGATATAAGTGACATATTAGAAGCTTTTAAATTTAATTTTATTAAACACTACAAAAACAATGATTCTTCACATAACAATACAAGCATGTGCCTAGATTTCTCAAATTTAAATAAAATACCAGAGAGCTTAAGCATAAACATTCAAAAACAAAGAAATTAATGAAAAAAATCAAAGAAGGTAAAAATAATAAAGCCCCAGGCATAGATGGAATTATTATAGAAATTTATAAATTATTCCCAACTTCTGTCATAACAATACTGCAAAAAGCACTAAATAAAACATATTAACAAGGCATAATTCCACCTTCATGGAGATATTCTTTGATTACACCTATTTTAAAGGAAAACAAAAATCCAAACTTATGTAGTTCATATAGACCCATTTCACTCCTTAATAATGACTGTAAAATTCTTATGTCTATTCTGGTCAATAGGATCAAAAAATCTCTAACTCAAGTCATTAGCAAAGATCAAATGGGTTTTATTCATAATAGACACACCCATGATAACATACAAAGAATTCTAACCACTGTAGACCTTTTAAACAGAGACAAAACTGAAGCCTTTATAGTCACATTAGATATTGAAAAAACATTTGATTCACTAAATTGGAATTACCTTTTCAAAATTCTTCAAATATATGATTTCCCCACAAAATTCATTACTTTAATAACGAATATTTATAGAGACAATTTGGCATATGTAAAATTAGGCCCATTCATATCAGAAGCAATTAAAATTATTAAGGGTACCAAAGAAGGATGCCCCATGTCTCCAATACTGTTTGCACTAGCAGTGGAACTTTTTTCCTCTGCAATTCGATTAACCCCCAGAATTAAAGGTATTGACATTTTTAATCAATTTAACTCCAAAATGATGCTTTTTGCTGACGATATTCTACTCGCCATATTAAATTTAGATGAGTCACTGAGTGAATTAAATTTGTTAGCTGAAAAATGTCATCATATCTCAGGCTTAAAAATTAATGCTTCTAAATCGAAGCATATATTGTTAAATAATAAAATAACTCTAATACTAACATAAATCAAATAATTGGAAAACAGGTTTCCTCTTTAAATTATTTAGGGATTGTTTTATGTGAAAAGTTAGAATTAACTCTATCCACAAATTACAATAATATCCTGAATACCCTTAAGTCACTAACGGGAAAATGGAATAAATTGTATCTAACATTTGAAGATAGATTGCAGCTAATAAAGATGGTCCTTCTCCCAAAGGTAAATTATATTGCACTAACTATCCCTATAATTCCTAATAAAAACATTTTAAAAGAATTAAATACATTTTTATAAACTTCCTTTGGTACCCAAAAAAAAATGGGATAGCTTTTCTAAATCATATTAGGCATTGGGAAATGGGAGGCATAAACTTCCCTGATTTAGAGTCTTATATTATAGCTTCCATTTTCAAAACAGTGATAAATTGGGTAGATCCAAAATTTTCTTCCGCATGGAAAATGTTACATACTGTTATTTTCCAAGATGAAAGTAAATTAGCAAAAAATTTACAACTAATTGAACAGAATAATAAACTCTGATATATTTATTTGTATTAACTTGCAATACAATTCTACTAAACCTACCAATCTAAATTACATAAATTAACATCTACAACACTTTTTGGAGCTTTGCAAACAATAATATTGACATTAAATTATGGTTTCAGTTATTAACTCCCTTTAAAATTACAAAAAACATTTTCAATAACATTCCCATAGATACTCTTAACTCATGGAAAGGAAATAATTTCACATGTTGGTACTAATGTATGGAAAATCTGACAGTCATCGATGTAAACCAGTTAATCAGCACATTTAATGTATCAAATATTGACTGGTTAGCTCTTAATAGTCTATTACCTTATGCACAACATCTATGTAGAACAATAAACAACTCTTCATTTAAATCCATGCCTAATTTTATATTTTGCTTATATGAAATAATATATAGAGACTTTAATTGGACAAATTTAACTTCAAAGCTATATAAAATTATCATTAATTATAAAATAAATTCTAACCAGAAATTCTGGAAGTTTATCACTAAAGATTACCCATTATTGTTATTAAATGAGACCAAAATAGATGTTTTATATTCTATTAAGTTAACTTCAAATATTCAATGTTGGAAAATCTTTGCATGGAAGTTTCTACATACAGCCTTTTATACTCCCAACAAAATAGCTAGGTTTAATAACTCTAATGAAATACTATGTTGGAGGTGCTCTTTAAAATGCAATGCTAATTGGTCTCATATTATGTATGAATGCCCTCATATAAAGAAATTTTGGGAAGATATTGGTGAATTTTTTGCAAGCCATTTTTACTGATTCTTTCACGTTGTCAAAGTCCTTAATTCTCCTGAATATAAATGAAACTACTGTCATGAAAAGGAAAGACCTTTATCATCTTTGGACTACAATGGCAGTTTCAAAAAAATGTATCACAAGAAAATGGAACTCTCCCATCATTCCATCACTTGATGATTTTCTAACTTAATTGAAAGAGGTAGCACTGTTGGAAATCAAAGTCAAGGAAATGAGAATATTTCCTGTGAAATGGATCAATAATCCTTGGGAGAAAGTTCTCTCCCTAACTGAGACACTTAAAATGGTTACAAATTTACCTTCATAAGAAGAGAGAAAACAAGAAGTCAACATTTTATTTTTTGTTTTAGTCTTTGTTTAAAAATGTGTAATATTTGTCTGTGTAACTATGCTTGTACTCCTTTTGTCTTCATTTGTTTTGAGGCCATTGTACATTCTGTAAATAGTTCATTCAATTAATTCTTATTTGATCTGTAAAATTTATTAATTATTGTTTTAAAAACTTGAATAAAATTACTTGAAAAAAAAAAAAGTAACATATCATGCAGTACAGTCTGGCTCCCATAGGGAATGTACAATGTGGACGCTATCAACATCCCTAGGATACGTATACACAGACACATGTATGCATATATATATATATATATATATATATATATATATATATATATATATATATATAGATAGATATATGTAACTGCACATATACACACAGAGATATGTATAGTAAGATACATATGTAGAAGGTGCACACAATATGGAACAGTCACTATGCCTACAGTTTACACATTAACAACTGGAAACTGTATGAGCCACCCATACAAATGACAATCATTGCCTGCAACATATACCCACAGAGAGGTCAAAGGATATAACACCACACACAGGTTTGCATAAATGGGAAAGCTTTATTTGTGTACTATTACAGATGTATATGCCATGTCATATAGCTGTTTAGACACTGATATCAATATAAACATATACAATAGTCTGAAAAGGCTTACAAATGTTGCTGTCTAGCCCGAGGCCTTCAAGTAGTACAATAGTAAATACAGACTGGGCCACAGGATACCAAACAATCAACAGTAAGTAATGCAGATGTATAGTTCAGCAGCCTCTATCTATACTCTGTACACAATCCCTAGGGGGTAAAGACTTCAGTTGACACAATAGGATGTAACTGTTACATAACAAGGCATAACTCACACCATCACAAGCACACTGACAAACAGAACAGTCTGTATGGCAGGAAGCAGTAGGCCTGCATTTACCCAATTTATTTAATTAATTTAATTTTAGGTGAATTGTATGGTAATGCACATCCAGATACCTTAAGGCAGCTTACCCCTGATACCCCCACATGTTGTAACAGCCTAGGTTAGTTATGGTGCACCCCCCCATAGACTCAATAATACAGGGCCATATACCACTGTTACATACACTGGCCTCTGGAGTGCATAACGGCACATGTACTGTGTAGGTGAAGCCTACACTTACATGGCCCCCGTCCCACTGTATGTGCGGGGGATACAACAGCAGTGGACTGATGGCAGGAATGGCAGCATGATATACTCACAGCCCACTACAGAACAACCACTGACAGCATGTCATATGTGCTAAGCCTGGTATGTAGGTGGAGGACAGAAGCTGGAACACAGGCCCATATGTGAAAAACTGTTGTCAAACACTAAGCAAGTTGCTGGTGTTACAGGATAGTCTGCAACATACCCTTAGTCAGGGATTTGAAGTTAGAAACAGAAATGGATGTAGTCATGTACTGATAGCACTCAACACACACACTGCCAGTGAAATATCTGACACAAGACCTGTGTGGTGGACAGACACAACATAACAGGCACACCTCTGGCCATCAAGAGAATAGGCCCACAGTTGAGAGCTATGCAGACAGACTGCATTCCAAGGTAAACTAGTATGTACACACAAACTCTGTAACACCAGTACTCTACAATGCATACCACAACTCTACTCACACTCTGTCTGTAGTTCTGGACCCTCCTACAAATATGTAGCTGGCCTGAGTGTTCAGGTTCTCCTGTAAGAGCTATTGCTACCTGCTGTGTGTAACACTGATGCCCACACACAGGAAGGATGTCCATCACACAAAAAAGGTATAGGGACCACACCCACATGATGTAGGGATTCATAGTAGGTGGTTGCCATGACAGTGGTAATTGGAAGTACTACACAGCAAGCTGCATGCAAGTAGCAAGTGGAGGACACTGATTAGGGCAGAGGCCATCACCTGACCATGTGCATCATCTACTAAAGCCATGCTGATATCTATTCAAAGCAGCTCAATCCATTTACTGGGGAGAGACCGAGAGAGAGAGAGAGAGGGAAAAAAAACAAAAGCCTAAGGCAAAGGCAAAGTAAAAGCCAAAGGAAAAATAAAACTATTATAACATCCAGCAAACCATCCAGAACTGACATCATTCCCACAACAGGTATGTGAAGTATATATGCATGTAACTGAATATAGTACCTGGTCCATAATAATGGGATAGATGATGTGGAATGATTTATATGTGCCATCAGGTTTTGTTGTAATGATGTTCAACTGAACAATTGCTATGCACAACAGAGTCTGTCCCTGTGGGTAATGGGCCATAGCCACCAGCTGTGCAGATCACACTGACTAACATGATATAAGCCATCATAGTGTGTGTTGTGTAATGGGAAGTATGTATATTACGTGGCCAGTAGCTGGTGGAGCAAGTAATGCCATTATGATAGACATGTGGGACCCACAGCCCACCCCTTGCAGGATACTCAGGTTAATCTGTAATGTAGCGTGCAGGAATGCCATAGGTGTATAATAGGGTTACCTACAATCTGGTCCTACATATACCCCCCTAATGTCAGACTGTGTCCATGTGTGGCACCTGTCTGTGTTGTAGCAAAGCAGAACAGTGCAGCTGTGCAGGAAGGTGTTGTGAGGTTGTGGATCTGATGTCTGAATGTACCCCACATATAGGTATCCATATGTGTACATATGTACACACATATATAACTATATATATATATATATATATATATATATATATATATATATATATATATATGGGTACCTATTACTTGATCGACAAGTCAAAACAGCGACACTCACATGTTCGACTCCACATCATCGACACTTCATAACATCGACGTTTCAGGTAAGCGATCGTCCCCCTCACAGGACCCATGGTAGCACTCATTTCACTATTAAGAAGGTAAGGACAATGCTGTCAGGGTACATTTTGAAGAATGACGTAAACTTTACGCGTTAAAAGACAGAAACGAGTGCTACCATGGGTCCTGTGAGGGGGAAGATCGCTTACCTGAAACGTCGATGTTATGAAGTGTCGATGATGTGGAGTCGAACATGTGAGTGTCGCTGTTTTGACTTGTCGATCAAGTAATAGGTACCCATATATATATATATATATATATATATATATATATATATATATATATATCAACATGTATGTCCACAAATATACAGATACCTATATGTAGACATATATATGAGCACATATATTCATCACATATATCTACACATATATAGATATATACCAATATGCACGTCTACATATATACAAACATATACGTATGTAAATACATGTCCCCTATATTACTACCACAGTGATGCATGCTATGTGCAAGGCAAAAGCACACATAGCATACACACATATATCTACAGCTGGCAGCATGTGCACCATGGACGGGTATGTCACATGTTAATCCCTTGTTGGGACCACATTGCCCTCATCTGTAAAGTATGGAATGAGAATATGGGGAAGTATGGCAGGTATAGTTGTGGAGGTGGTCAAGGTTGTTAGATATAGAGGACAGTCTACAGGGGTGGTATGTGACACGTGGTGGGTAAACACCCTGGATGGTGTGTGTGGTCTGTGATGTGGATGCCCCATGGGCCCCAATATGGGCACAATGGGAACAAGCCTCCCATCCACTGCTACTCACAACAGCAGTCCATGTCCTGAAGGTGCCTGGCCTGGAGGCTGAGCAGGAGGAGCATGTTGGCCCTGTAAATGTGTATTGGGTGCCTCAGAGTGATGTAGCACATCCCACATGTGACTGTGCAGCCCATTATGGAACAGACCCTGGACCTGACCCCAGGGGACAGGAACATGTCTGTGTGTGTCACCGGGGGCCACATCACCTGGCTTGGTTCCACCTGATGGTATTGCTGGTCCAGTACATGAGGAGGCTTCAGGTTGGGACACACATGTGATGTGGGCAGGTAATATGGGCTGATGGGTTTGGAGAGGTGGTTCTGCTGGCCAGTAGTACATATACATGTTATTTTGTCACTGTTATAGAACATGTGTTGGTAGTAATAGTCTACACAATACCAGAACATGTCCAACAGCATGCATAGATATCCCCAATAACACAGAATGCCAGATGTGCAGCAATCACAAAGCAGCCATACCACAGACATATATGGGGCCATAGTGGCCCTCACAATGGCATGCAGGTGAATAGTCTGTAACAGGCCAGCAATGATAGTGTCCATACAGGGAACATGGCAACAATCACATAGCAGAAAGTTTGGTACAATACAATATCTGTCGCACTGGTAGGTAAGCTGTAGCCATACCTAATGAGTTGTGTGTACAGTATGTTGAAGCTGATATGGTGGGGGGGGGTGACAGAGACGTGTAGTATGATCTGTGATAAACTTGCTGTATGAGTTGCTCAGACCTGTTTCCATATTTATGTCTTTCAGCCAAGATGTCACATGCACGTTTGCCTACTTATTCGGCAGCTGAAACTGAAGTGCTCATCACATACCTAATCCAGCACTACCCAGTGCCGTTTGGCAGGGCTGCCCATGACTAGCAGGAGCAGACCACCCTGTGGAACTACCTAGTCCACAGGGTCAGTGATGTCGGACTGCACAACCACAGTTATGAACAGGTCCAACATCATTGTTCTGACCTGCTTCACAATGGCCATCGGCATGCAACTGCAGTCCAGGGGGATCACCTGGCCACAGGGGGGGCCATGCCATCCATCCCCCCTGACACATGTGGAGGAGCTCCTGGCCAGCCTCATGGCACCTACCTGTCTGGCCAGCCACCAACCGGCAGACACCTTTGTGGAGTTGGGTGTCACCCGCACACTGGCCAAGGAGCATGACGTTAAGGACACAGGACACATCAGTGGACCACTGTTGCATATACATCCACATCAGTATGGGTAGAACATGTATATCTGACATCAGTATGTGCTGGGCTATCTGCGCGAAGGCATATATTAGCCCAGCCACGTTGTGCGGTATTCACCGCCCCTTTGGGTAGTTACCTAGGCCCTTGATCTAGCAGCTAGTACCCTTGACCCCTATCTAGTAGAGCTGTTGGTATGATCCCTGGTGTGAACTTTCTGTTACCCACCCACTCGTCAAGGTTCCTCTTGAAGATTGATAGTGAGGGGCTCTGTCTTATGTACATCAGGACCTTGTTCCATAGCAAGGGAAGTCTTTGCAAAGGAATCTATTCCTCCAGCATGTTCTATTCATTGTTGTGCTGAGGTTTATATCCCTACAGGGTGTAGCTCGAGTAGATTTGGTTTTGCTAAGATGGAGCATGTTCAACAGTTCTGGGTTGGACATGGCTCTGTATGTTAGACAGAGATCGCATCTGAGAAGGCGGTATGCAACAGAGAAAAGCCTTAGTTTTTTCAATCGTGTTGCATAGGGCAACTGTTTGAGGCCAGTAATCCTCTTAGTGAGGTACCCCTGTGGTCTCTCCAGCTGCTGGAGATGCCTAGCCAGGTGCATTCCAATTGTTGCATTGTACTCAATAATGGGTCTGATGAGGGAAGAGTAGAGGGGCACCACTACATCCTTAGATCTTGATGCGAACCCTTTCATGATCAGATAGGTCACATAGAAGGATTTTCTAACCACCTTGGCAACATGGTTATCAAAGGAAAGCTGACTATCTACTTGGGTCCCTAGATCCCTTATTACTTCTTCAGATTTCAGGGGGTTACCTCCTATGTGGTAGTTGCGGGTACTCTGTTTTTACCAAAGTGGATTACTACGCATTTTTTAGCATTTAGCTTGAGACCATGGCTTTGACACCATGCATCAGTCTCATTAAGGCCCTTCTGGAGGATATCCATGTCAGCTGGAGACTCTATTATAGCACCCAGTTTGCAGTCATCCGCAAACTTGGTCAGCCACAGCCCTTCAGTGCTTGCCTGTACTTCTGAGAAGTATATGCCAAACAAGAGGGGCCCCAGGACAGAGCCCTGAGGCACACCATTCGTTACTGGTCTGGATTCGGACATAGATCCCACTACTCTTACTTTGTGGGATCTGTCTGAGAGCCAGTTTGCGATCCATCTTGTGACGTAAAGGTTTATGCCCAGGTCAGTGAGTTTATCAATAATACCTGAATGGGGAATGGTGTCAAATGCTTTAGCAAGGTCAAGGTAAGCCGTGTGTACCTCCTTTCCTTTATCTATAGCCTGAGTAACTGTCTCAAAGAAGTCCACCAGGTTCAGGAGACATGATCTGCCCTTGACGAAGCTGAACTGTGTGAGGTCAAGTGTTTGGAGGTTCCCAGTTTCTCTATTTATGAGTTCCATAATGATTCGCTCCATTGCCTTACAGATCAGACTGGTCAGGCTTATTGGTCGGTAGTTCCTAGGGTCAGTTGTGGGCCCACCCTTGTGCAGTGGAACCACCGTTGCTGTGCACCATTCTATGGGCACATATCCTGTCGAGAGGCTGAGACTGAACAGGGTATTCAGATGCGGGGTTAATTCATTTTGGAGCTTGCGTATGTCACAGCCCGGGACACCATCTGGTCCCATGGAGGCAGTGTTTTTAGCTTTAGAGAGAGCCTTATTAACCAACGTATCAGTAATAATTGGAGTTACATAATACCCTGGAGTAGTAATAGGCCCTGTAGGTGGTGGGGGGGGGGAATTTGCACTGAACCTGTCAGCCAAGATGTTGGCAATGTCAGTGGGGTCAGTGTATTTTGTTCCATTTTGTACTAGCTCAGAACAGACCTGAGCATTGCCATTTAGGTTTTTGATATAACCATAGAAGGCTTTATTGTTATCCTTGGCATCCTTGGCAACTTTCTTTTTGAAATTGGCTTTAGTTGACTTGATGAGGGCCCTCAATTTCTTACTAATACTGATTAGGGATGATTTTTCTACTTGAGATTTGGCCTTTTTTTGTATAAGTCTCCTCCTTTTATTGTATAGTTTGCTTATGGCCGGGGTCCACCAGTCATAGATATATTGTGTTGCTGCATAGTAGTGATAAACAGATGTCCAGATGTGGTAGTATTGTGGAAATGTACCATTGTATTTTATTACTGCACCCACCCTGTAGCACTGCCACAGGTGTGGCCACTGACATTGCATCTCTCACCCTCTTATGTATGTCCCTCAGGGATACCACCAAGGCAGCAGCCTGTAGCTAGTGAGTATGGTTTATGTAGATGCTTGCCAACACAACGGGCATGTAATGGTGATGGTATATTCCATGCACACATCTAACACACCTACCCAAAATGCATGCTGTACATGTGCAAGTATTGTTGCTGTGTAATGCACAGCATCACAGGGATGACCATGATGGGGCATTGGAAGGGTATGTCAGACACCTGCATGATAACTAACATTCTGTCATTGCGGAATGTGTCCACAGGGAGAAACATAATGGTGGGAGACATGGCCTACAGTAGGGACATGTTTGGAACGACACCCATATACAGTGCAACACCAGCGTATATACCTGTAGGGCAATGGCAACTGCTGCAGAGATACACTATGGCATATAGCATTACAGTAGTCCACATTATCAGCTGGGACTAGGTGGTAACATGTGGTGTTCAGTGTATGGGACACTGCAAAGTGACACATGTGTAGGGCATACTTGTCATGCATCTGCAAAAAGGCTGAAGGAGGGGTGTGTCAGCATGACACACCAGTGCACTGCAGCAAAGATCCTAATGATGCTAAGAATGGCAGTATCTGCACATAGTCAGTTTCAGGGCCTGTGGCAGATGTAACCCTATCCCAACAGCAGTAGTGACGGCAGTGTGTGAACACCAAGGGAAATGCACATGAGTAGACCTTGCAATCATGCAGAGTAGGGGGACATGTGTAGGGCAGACTGAACATACACTGGCAATTGCAGATGACCCATGCTGGTATACCCCCGCCAGGAGTAGTGACTGCTGTAATACACACAACAAGAGGTGCGTCAAACCATCATAGCACAAATATGCCCACAGAGAGTGTATGCATTGCGGACAGTGTCCACACACCTAACACATTCCATAGACATTGCATGTGAAAGTACAGGACATATGTCATATATCGGGCACATGTACTGTTAAGATATGCAGTGATGTGGTCCCAATGCAGATCACGGATGGGTGTGTCATATCAGGAAGGGTGTGTACACCCCACATAGTCACAGTATGCTCTAATGGTTTTTAGTGTAAGAGTATTGGATTGGTCATACATGGTCCGCTGATGGTGAGAGCTGTAAATCAGGCATCAGGCATTCACCAATGACAACTGTCCACATATCATCCCAGGTATGTGTTGCTGAAAAATATAGGGGCTGTGAGCATTAAAGCTGACATAACTGACACAGTACTACACATTCCGCAATGGGTTTTACACCTGTGAGGTGTGGTGCACAGTACATGGCAGGGTGCAGAACAGGTGCACAGCAATACTGTGTACATGGGTGCAGTGGTATCCAGGGGAAGGGGCATCACCTAATGACACAGCACATGCATCACACACATGTATAATGTTGCTAGCATGGATTGACTATAGATGAACTGCATGCTGCTCTGTACCATGTGTTCTGCATGTTGACAGATGGGTAATAGGAGGACTGTGTGTACTATCATTGTGGAACCTCACCTGTAGGTGTGTGTGTGTGTGTGTGTGTGTGTGTGTGTGTGTGTGTGTGTGTGTCCTGGTGATTAGTTAGTTTGTCTGCAGGGTCACTCTGGTGAAGTGGAGGGAGGTTAATGCATGTAGGGTGCATGTGTGTTTTTGTGTGGGTGGATATGTATGCACATGTGAAATTGTGGGGTGTTCATACAGCTGCATCCTCTTATTGGGACCGTGCAGTACATGGACATGGACTACCACATTACACACTAGGGATACCTGTCATGTGTGTAATCACAAGAGAGCTGATAGTATAATATGGTCTGTAGCATGAAACAGGCATTGGGAGGGAAGGTAGACACCAGGTATACCCTTAATATTGCATTCAGCGGGGAGGTCACCTACAACCCACGTATGCAGCACTACAAATGCATTGGGGAAGTACTTGTCAACACCAGGAAGTGTCTCCATATATTACAGCTGTTACATGATAGGCTGAATGAGCAGCATATCTGGCATGTACTGAGCATTACATACACATGTCACACCAGTGCGTGATATTATGTATAGAACATAGTAGCCCACACATATAGGGGCCATGCTCATGATGTCCGAACATACAGAGGGTGCATACTGAATGACAGCAGTGAGGCCATGTAAAACCACTACACACAGGTCAGGCAGGTAATGTAGTAACAGGTCTTGTGATGTGTCCACTTGTGTAGGCATTTAGAGGACTGATATGTTAAGGAGTGGTATCAATGTGTATATGTTAACAAGTATGATGCAGAATGGGGTACCACATGGACATACACATGGGACTGTCTGTACAGCCATGGACATGTCGGTATTATGAATGTGTGTGTGTGTGTGTGTGTGTGTGTGTGTGTGTGTGTGTGTGTGTGTGTGTGTGTGTGTGTGTGTGTACTGTTAGGCAATGCTGTAAAGGTTTTAAAGTGCATTTATTGTTTTTCCCCACAGGTGGCGAGGTGGGTCAGGGTCTCTCCTGCATGCAATCTGATGTTAGTGTCCATACAGACACCAAAGATGATGATAGTACTGTTGAGGCACAGGTGGGGTTGTCAGGGGCTGACATTGTGCCAACATTTGCCATCCCCTTTTAGCCACCCCAACCCTGCACACAGTTTCATTGCCTACACATACCCCATCACCAGTGGCCATAGTGGAGGGACAGCTGGCGTTTTGTGGCAGTGCACAGGAAAGTGTGGTAACCATGCCTACTGTGTCCATTTGCAGCAGACATAGCCGGCTGTCCAGCAGGGCTCCACATAGGCAGATGTCCCAGGGTGCTTGTGGTAAGGCTGCTGGACATCATGCTCCTAGTATAGGTGACATAGCTGGTACCAGCAGGTGCATGTTTCAGGCTGTCATGGCAGCACAGGCATGTATGGAACATTACACCAGACAGGGCCTGAGGCTGCAGATGGCTGCTCTCGCAACTATATGCGACAACCTCCGTGAACTGTTGGGTGCCATCTGTACTTATACTGAGCTCACAGATAGATGGCATGGTGAGATGATGGTTTTCATTGGCCATGGTGTGTCCGTGCTTCAATGTGTGGTGGGGATGCGGCGACAACCATGTGGACGTGTTCCAGCAACACCAACAGCTGGCAGTCAACATGGACATGCTAGGACACCAAGGGGCTGCAGTAGTGGCAGTAGCAGCCCCAGCAGTGTTAGGGGTGTGCTGTCCATACCACACCACAGCAGGCCACGTGCACGTGGTCCTGGCCAGTCCCAGGAGGGACCTGATAACAGCGGACATTTGTCATCAGCAGGGGAGAGTAGCACATCAAGGCCTGTACCTGGACATGCCCATGGAACCCCTGGCAGGCACAGTCCACATGTCCATGGCCAGAAGCAGTGAACTGCACACCCTGCCAGGTATGGTCTGCAGCTGTCCATAAACACCTGTGTAGGGCAGCCACATGGCAGAACTGTGTGCATACATACTCACACACTATGCAAACACAGTTAGGGCAACCCAATACCTACACACACACCACATCACCTCACTCAGCTCCCCACAGTACACCCCTCACCCACAAACATGGTGTCAAATGTATGGCCCACCCTCGGTCTCTGGCAAACCAACATCACACCCTGTGCATATGATGATACCTGTGCCACATCCCTGTCATCCATACCATCAATACAGGGACAAGCTGATATGGTTCTGATGCACATGGTGCTTGTACTGCAGTGTACCACAGTACTGCAGTGTAACATGTTGTAGGGAGTAAAGTGCAATGCATATATGGCAGGTAGTGTAGCCATCCAGCAATGAAGCCTTATAGCTGTTAATAACACTGGTTGGTTGTGGTCTCTATAATGTTATCCATTTGTGTTGTAGGTGTACATGTGTCAGCACAAGGATGCCATGTGCATATGATACCAGTGCCACATCCCTGTCATCCATACCATCAATGCAGGGACAGGTTGATATGGTTCTGATGCACATGGTGACTGTATTACAGGGTAACACAGTACTGTAGTGTAACATGTTGTAGGGAGTAGAGTGTAATACATACATAGCAGGTAGTGTAGCCATCCAGCAATGATTCATTATAGCTGTTAGTACTGCACTGGCTGATTGCAGTCCCTATAATGTTATCCATTTGTGTTGTAGGTGTACATGTGTCAACACAAGGATGCCCTGTGCATATGATGAAACCCATGCCACATCCCTGTCATCCATACCATCAATGCAGAGGCAGGATGATATGGTTCTGATGCACACGGTGACTGTACTACAGTGTACCACAGTACTGCAGTGTAATACATTGTAAGGAGTAAAGTGTAATGCATACATGGCAGGTAGTGTAGCCATCCAGCAATGATTCATTATAGCTGTTAGTACTGCACTGGCTGATTGCAGTCCCTATAATGTTATCCATTTGTGTTGTAGGTGTACATGTGTCAGCATGAGGATGGTCTGCAGTCATATTCCACAATGGATTATGTCACTGTGGTGACACCATGGCTGTGACATATCTGGGGTACAGTTGAACACATGTCACAGGTTACTAAAATGGTTATTGCCTGTGCCACATGGACAGGTGACCCGCTAAGGTGTGTATACCCTACAACCTGATGTAGACCCATCCACATACATGCACATTGTTACTTGGCAACACTGGGACTAGACCCCTACCTAGCAATATAGTGATACCAAAGTGTGTGGCTTACATTGCACACACCACAGAGCATTTAGGGTGAGGTGTGTCCCAGGTTACATGTTACATGCAGAACATCCTCAGACATGTACAGTACACTAATGGGGGATGCAATGGGTGTATTTGGACAATACATAGTGTGACATACCATCATATACACATTAACAGACACATAACAGCCAGACACACATCCGATATACCAGGGCCTATCACTGCTAACTAACTTGACTGTGTGTCCAATGTGTTACAGGTAGGCTGCACACATCACATGCATAACTGGCTTGGATTGTGGTAACAGTTACCTGTACGGTTGATGGTGACAGTGGTAACCATAACATGGGACATATACCGGGTGTACTTTGGTGTAATCACAGTGTACACAACACCCACATCCCCCAGTGGATATTGTACTCCCTGAAATCCATGATGACACTCTGTCATACCCACCATCACACATTGGCCGCAACTGCGATACAACCCATAGTATACCCCAACAGTGGTACTACAGGGATATGCATCTAATGCACATGCCACACGTATAGTAGGGTGTTGCATTGTCATGCCCACCTATGGGCAGCAACAACACTATCTGTACAACTGTGCAGCAATGAGTATTGTAATAGGAATATGTTGCCTTGGAATGCTGTACCCTACAGATATACGAACATGCATAACTACACATACATGCCAGAACACAATGGGTATCCCATGACTATCAACCCATTTGTAAAACACTGTTGTGCTGGTACTGCAGGGCTTGTGTAGCTGGTATGGGGGGCTTAAAAGGGCACATGTAATGTCCCATACAGCAGCAGCCACAACTGACTATGGCAATGGGTGTTGCATTGGTTGTGAAGGCCCTCCTGGAATTCCCAAGTACAGGTATGCTAACACACCGACACTGCTATACTCAGTCATGCACATGTACACATGTGTCAGTACAGGGGTGCATCGCTGCAGGTGGTCATAGCTGTGTACCTAGCTATTGTCCAAGGGGAGATGGGTTGTGTAGGGGTTGTGTGTACAGTGGTATCCTGAAACCTGCCAGGTGGCAGTGGGCAATCTATTGACAGACACTACTTTTGTGACCCTCGGGTGAGAATGACATGCATCAGACAATCCTCCAGGTGCCTCCTGCACATGGCCACTGAGGTGATCAAGTTGACATGTATGCAACATGCATTACAACACATAGTGTCTGTAATGGTGACCTGAAACCCAAGCAGGTTCGGTTGACTGTAGTAGTGTAGTGGAGGTACCCATGGCATGTGGTGCATACAGGGTGACATCTACTACATGTGCCACTTCTTACACAACTGGGGAGACATGTCAGTGTCAATCAAGCTTACATTGTCTGTACATATCCCAGCTGGATACCTGACATCTGCACATCTGTACAGGGACTGACAGTCATCAGCTTGGCAAGTAGCTATGTAGTATCATGATTGTGTTGACAGATAGATGTCTGACAACAGTATGTATACCATAAATACTTGTCGGATGCCCTCACTAACATGTGCTGTACAGACAGTAGTCTACAGTTACATTCCACATGATGGATCATTACCCAGTAAGGGGTATATACTGTGACACAGCTCACACACCAGGGATAAAACTGGGAGGCCTTGGTGTCCAGCTATCCCCGCAGGTGTGCTTGTTGTCAGTACTAGATTTAGCACTCTGCTCTTGCTTGGGTTAGCACTGTCAACAGTAGTACTGCCAAGATATACTACATGCCAGTGTGACAACAGATACCCTGGGCTACTACATCTGTATGTAACACATTCACACAGATAACAGTGCTGTACAGGCCTCATATATGTTTGTGTCCCACACATAACACTCACACCCCTTGCTACTGTAATGACAGCACATAGGTGCATGTATTGTACATGGCATTACATACATTTATTACAGATTATCAGACTGGGTGGTGTGTCCCGGTTACCAGGGCTAAGCCATGCTTAGCAAGTATCAACATTGCTGCAATATAACAGCTAAGCTGATTTGTGCACTGGTAAGAGATGCCTACACTGTGCAAGTGGCCGTACATTTACCCATAGCTCAGCACTGCTTAGCATCATGCAAAATCATGCAAACCCACTTAAAGCAGCTCAAAACTGCCTTAACCACTCTGTATCCAACAGCCCTTGTTCTGCCCAGCAATAAAATGAACTCCCATTGCAGGTCTTGAACCCAGGACCCTGTACACTGAAGTCACAACACTTAACCACTACTAGATGACCACTGTGAAGACAGCTGTTGTTTTATCAATACAGCTGTCACTACACATATTAAGTAGTATTGAACAATTGTCTTTAGTTCCTAAATTGTGTAGTCCTTGTTATTAATATGACTGTTGCATCACATATGTTGTTTTATCATAATGTGCAAATAGCAGATACATATGGTGAGATACATCTGGGAGGGTATACGCAACCGTAAGGTTTACTCATGACAGTAATATGGTTGTATACATATAATAGGTGTATATATGTCTACATGTACATACGCATGTATACTCATACATATGTCTGCATACACATCTGTAGAGTGCTACATATATATGGCCATGTGTACATCTCTTCGTATGTATGTGTATGTGTATATATATATATATATATATATATATATATATATATATATATATATATATATATATACACACATACACACACACACATGTATGTATATATAGATATACGTATATGTATATATAGATATATGTCTATATAGCTATATATGTATGCACATCCTATATGTACAGATATGCCTAGTTATGTTGGTATATATATATATATATATATATATATGTAGATATCTATAACTATATGTGCATACATATCTATTCTGATACATCTACTACTGTCAATATATATGTAGATATCCATACATATATGTGCATCTGCATCTCTATCTGTATATGTGTAGACATATATTGCTCTGTATATGTATATAGCTGGGTGTTTTATATATATATATATATATATATATATATATATATATATATATATGTACATATACATAGCCATAAATATATGTTGATATGTATATGTGTATATAGCTGTATAGATATCTGTATAATTATATATACATATATTTTCACCATATGTCCTGAACATGGAGTGTAGCCCTACCTCAGCCCCTATAGTCCCAACTTCGTAGTGCAAGGGGATTTCAGGTGTGTATGTCAGGTATATTTGTAGACTATTGCTACTGTAATAGGAATTGTCTTTACAGGCATGGTGTGTGTAGGAGGTAAGATCTGTTTTTAACATGTGCACCATTGGCTATTGACAGACATCCTAAGGACATCAAAGCACTCTGAACCACTGCTAGATAAGGCACACTGTTTTAATATGTGTATGTTCAGTGATCTGTTCGGCTTATTAAAACAGTGTGCCTTATCTAGCAGTGGTTCAGGGTGCTTTGTTTTGCTTACAAGTTTGTCTGCATCCTCCGTTTATGGTTATCCTAAGGACATCATAATACAGTACCGCTGCTAACACGTAATGCTCCTCTGGACTACAGCAGAGATATTGGCCAATATATGTGGACATTCTGACACACTCTGGCCAGTCCAGAGGTATACACAGAACCCCTTAGTGCAAGACATGTGGAACAAGCCTGACAATGTGGATGTTAACAGCTATGTAGATGGATATAACACATAATGACTGGTATACATTTGCCTCTATAGGTTATGCATTCACACACTCCTGTCTGTCCTGACACATAATAACCGCTGGTACAGAGGTGCCATGGCCACATACTACCCACTAGATATTGGCATACATCTGTACAACATCCCACTGCTCTGTATGACATACATGACTGTTAAGGGAGGCCCGGCAGCAGTATATCTGGCAAGTATCTGGATATGACATCTCACTGGGTAAGTACACTAAGCTGCTAGGCATGTAACAAAGCACTGTGCAGGCTACAGACAGACTGGCTCAACACTGGCCTACAATTCCTATGGGGAATGCACATGTACCTGCATATATAGCAGGCTCTACAGGCATGTCACAGCACAGAGTATGATACATCAGTGTGAAAGTGCATAACCACAACCGATGTGAACACAGCCACAGCCACGTATGATAAGCTAAAGTAATATTACAGTATATGGACTATCTGTTCAGCATCATCCTGATATGTGCCACTCACACACTAACCCTACATATACTGCACCGCTACACAGTGTGGTCCAATGCCTGTCTGTGGTATGGGACACATGTATGTATAGCCCTACAAACATGCAAGCCAATAGGGTAACATACAGTGGAGCAGCATGTAACATCAGATAGAACGGGACCAAGAACAATGACATCTACCACAGTCTGTACAAAGGCCAAAGTACATATTAACAATACACACACACTGCCAACATCCACCTTAAGTACACAGACTTCAGTACTGTACACACAACCACAGAATATCCAGGTTATGTCATCAAATATAACACCTGCTATACATAACATGTCTAGCAGTCTGATATCTCACTGGCTTATCAGATATGATGTCACTAATTATGGTGTACAGCACATATGCACCTCTTACTGCATGACATATGTACAAAGTTTGACAGAGTTGTGGCTGGAGGCACATACACAGGGCCAATATTGACATGTTGCTGTGATAACCTCATACATTTACTGTTGTAACAGGGTTTGTTGCAACATATATCCTATGAGGGATATGAAGTCAGTAACTCTCACGGCTGTCACCATCTACAGACTGCAATCCTCACACTACCTTCTGCAGTTCACAGATAGGTGCTCTGTGTTAAGGCAACACACACTGCCCAGTCTGCAGATGACCCTACAGATATTCATAAACATAGCACTGGCATGGCAGGTATTAAAACATGTACGACAGCCATATCCACACACACCCTGTTAAACTAACATTACTCTAAATGCAGTATAGCAGCACTTACAGTCTGTAGTCAGGTCAGACTCATCCACCTCTTGTGTGTTGCCCTGTTTCCACAGTGTATGTTGTTAGAGGTAAATCTCCAATCCATCTGAGATGCTATTTGCCAAACAACAGAACGAGTTCCTACTCACAGTGAATGAAAAGGCCCAACACCAACATGATGTTCCTAGATATTGGAGTGCGTTTCCATGCAATTGACAATGGGAATGTTACCACAGCTGTTCCATATGCAATCAGCTAGAGGAGGGCTGCATACCGTGCAGGGGCCATCAGGTGATCATGAGTATCACTTAAAATGCACATGCTGCTGACTAAGAAAAGCAGGTGTAGGTCTCCACATCCACCAGAGAGGGAGCGAGAGAGGCAGACAGAGGCAAAGAAAAGTCAGTGAGGGGTGGGAGAGTAAATCTTATGCATGTTTCTGTCACACACCTACCAGCACAGGGTATCAAACCCCTGATGACTATGTAGTGCTATCACACTTCTATGTAGTTATTGGATGCACCACATTGGTTACATGTGGAGCTGCCATCAAAATGTATATGTGATGGTGAGTGACATCTGCAACAGGAATATAGTAACTATATGGTAGGTGTAGTACGCGTGCCTGTCCACATGAACAGGTGCCAGTATGAACACAGCCACACTCTCACAGGGACGCACACACATTGACACACTTGGCAGGGCCAGGAATACAACTCATCACTAGTGAGATTTACACAACACATTACTGTGCAGGTATCACATGCACCACAGGGGTCATACAGAGGTTATATGGGCAAAGGGTATGTGGAGGGGTCTGACATCGGACAGCATGCTTCAGTATGCCAATGGGGGTGTAGAGAGTATGAATGTGATCATACGCATCATAAAACACACACACACACACACACACACACACACACACACACACACACGATGCCAGTACTGACATGCATGGGTGCATTGCTTCACAGGTGTGTAGTGGTCAACTGTGCCAGACAGCTATACAAGGCTAGGTGATGGGTATACCTTGGCATCAGGCCACATGACAATGGTCTGCATTGTGGCTCAGGGGAGTAGTTTCTGGATTTGCCTACAGAAGTGGGTATTGTATTGGCCATCCAGTCACCTGGGTGACTGTTGCATCTGGCCAATGCTGTGCATTGCTTGCCATGTACGTGTTCCTTAGTCCATGACATGGATGGTGTCTGGGATGTGCATACCTCCCATATGCATGTACAGTGACATGTGGAACTGTATCTGGGGTGTCTGGCCCATATTGTCTACAGAGATTGTTACCATCAGATGTGCCAGTCCTGACCTCATGTGGCGGGAACTGTTAATGGACAGCAGGTTTACCCTGCACCTACATTGATAGCATGATACTGGCATTCTCTGTTGTCAGTGGCATCTGTCCACACAGTGCATGGTTTCCAGGCATGGTATGTCCTTTCTGGGTCACATTTGATGGCACCACAGGTGTTGCAGGTGTCCAGTTGGGAACATGGGGAAGGTGCACTGTCGGCATATATGTGCCTATTGGACATATGGACAGGGTGCCATGCCCGCTGTAGCCCACTGCAATAACACCATGGTTACTATCAGTGGGCAATATGCAGGGTACTACCAACATAGTGGCTGTTGCCTAGGCAAGTGTGTGTGTGTATGAGACATGGGTTGAGAGTGTTCTCTGGGTAATACTAGGGTTGCTAACTTTGTTTGCCAGGCCTTAATGTTACATGTAGGGGTATGGATTTGCACCCCAGCCTCTCAGCTATTTCACATCTGTTATCCCTGTACGGTGGACATTGTGATATATATACTAGGGCCACCATACAAGGAATTTGCAAAACCCACTCCACATTGAGTCCAGTTGTTACACACAAACAACCATCTCCACACAGGATACAAATTACAAACACAGACACACCTGTCATGTCTGGGATTAAAACTCCTACCTAACTAGTTTATTACACTACAGCACTATGCAGTTATAGGATGCACCATGGAGATTACTGGGGTACTCCTTCTCCAAAGGTGTTTTTCACAATGAATGACATCAGCAGGACTGCCAAAGTAGGCCATTTTAATTGTAGTGAGTGTGGCTAGCCTAAAATGCATTGCTTCCTACACAGACATAGAAACACACACAAAGCATCCACAACTGCCATGTGTGGGAATAGAACCCCTACCAGAGTTCTATATCACACTACAGCGTGAAGCTGTTATAGGATGCACCACGGGAATTACTGGAGTACTCCTTCACCAAAGGATTGCCAATGTAGGGCATTTGAATTATAGTGAGTGTAACTAGCATAAAATGCATAACTCCCTACACAGACAGTGACACATAGACACACACACAATTGCTGACATGTCTGAGATTAGAACACCTACCTAACTAGTTTATCACACTACAGCAGTACACATTTATAGGATGCGCCATGGAGATTACTGGTCTGCAACTTTCCAAAAGGTATATTTCACAGTGTATGACATCAGCAGCCTTGCCAAAGTAGGGCATTTGAATTGTAGTGAGTGTGACTAGCCTAAAAAGCATTGTGCTCTACATAGAGACACATACACACAGTTGCCATGTCTAGAATTAGAACTCCTACCTAACTAGTTTATCACACTACAGCAGTACGCAGTTATAGGAAGTGCCACGGAGATTATTGGCCTACACCTTTCACAAGGGGGTATTTTAAAGTGGATGACCTCAGCAGGCTTGTCATAGTAGGGCTATGGGAAGGGCAGTGTGTGTGCATGGGCCATAACCCATTCATCTAGAGGTTGACGCACCACATGCAGGCACACACAGGGTTATATTCCACAAGTATGTCTATACAGCTGCTAGATGACTACTTCCCTGTACAGTCATGTTGCACAGCTAGCACTTGCACCACATAGTCCATAATGCTGACAGATACCAGTGGCTAAGGTCCACAGTGAGTGACATCTGAACCTCATGTGGTTGTAGCAATTTGGCTGTGTGCTGGGTGGGACAAGCGTCATAATGGATGGTCCCTTGTGACAGTCACTCTCTTCCACACATCTATGTATGTCTACGTTTGGCTTATTATAGTGTGTTGTTCTTGGATATATGTCTGTATTCCTATCCAGTGTGTGTGCAAAGCATGAGTGGTGCATACTGAGGAGTGTCTGCACTAATATCTGCAACTGCCAGATATGTCTGGTCCACTGTTGTTTGCAGACATAGCCTTCATTTGTTTGTTTGTGAGCATGCCCAGTATGACCTTTCAGTATGTTGTTGATGGACATTGCCTTCATTTTTGTAAGTGTGTAAGCATGCCCAGTATGCCATTCTGTTTTGCATGTGTGGATTGCATCCAGGTAGTTCATACTGCAGTGCAGACCTTTGTGTTGTACAACTACAGGTAGCATACTGTTTCTGCAGGGTATTCGCCGATCATTTGGTAATATGTGGACAAACTGTGCAGGGGATAGTGTGTACTATAGGTGATTGTGTCTGTGCTGCTTCAGCTGCATGGTACTGCTGTTAGGAGAGATATTCAGACGTGTACTGTTATACACAGTGATTCTGTCCTCATGTACTGTCAGGTGGACATTCTTGCTCACAGTGATGACTTTGGGGATTAGGGTGACTGCAGCTGTGTCCAGTATTGTGCACAGACACCTACATATTCATGGTAAGTTATGCCATTTTGGAGGGGGAGCTGCAGACACTTAGTTCTGGGTTTGTGTATCCAGTTCAGCACCTTGGTACAGTGCTGACAGAGGATCTCATACTTGTCCGCCCATAAACATGACAGTATGGCCTTATCTTGCTGTGGTAATGCCTCACAGCTGTACAGATTTGCACAGGTTAACCAGAGGCAGGGGCCATGGGTCAGGATATTTTCCCTATTGGGGTGTACGGGCAGGTGTGTAGTCACCCATTTATGTGTTTGCAGCCAAGGACAGTGTGTACACAGAGCTTGGTATTGGACTCTGCACATTCCATGCTGCCCATGCTCCCACACCCCCTCTGTTATTCTAACCTCTTCCATACATTATGCATACATTCTCTGATACTTTTCCTAAGGGTATCACCCCATCACAGGTATATTTTAGTGTTGGTCCACAGTTCATGCAGTGGGACATGGAGAACATGTTACTGTGGTTTGGTCAAATGGCCTTGCACATGGCTTATGTGGAGTGTGTTATGTTATTTGGGTGTCCATGACATAACATGCATTGGCAATTTCTATACTCGGAGTACTAGCTGGATACACTTTTTGGTTTTGGTTTGTTTTGTTTCACCAGTCGGTTTATGCATTGGCAGTACATGTGAGACACAGGCCTTTGGCAGATGCCTGTGGGGCATTAGGTTTTGCTGCAGGCCAGATGTGGCAGGCCATTGCATTCTGTCAGTCCTACAGCCCCAGACCACCATACAGTATATTCCCCTGGGGTGACAGGGTAGGTGTGATAGGTGTTCATGCCATTACCTTCTATCAGTCTTGGTTAGGTGGTGTGGATGCTGGCAGGGTGCTACCTACAGCTAGAGACACACCTGCATGAGACACCTGCACTGCATGCTGCAGTCTTCTGCTATTGCCATATGCAGGTGGAGTCTTACTGTACACATTCCCCACAGCAGGGATATTACCCGAGAGGTGCCTGCAGGTGGTGTTTGCATGCTATGGACACTACTTGCATCTGACAAACAGATATGCATGGGGCATTCCAGTTATGCTGACATGTGCGGGTACATCAGCTGATTCCCAATACATCAGTCTTACCTCCTTTGTGATCTGCAGGTGTTCAGGCAGACATCACGGGTATCCCCTACTACAGGTCCAGTTACTGTGATGCATGTCTATATGTACAAATCCAAGGGTGTCTCCATTTCACAGTGACACAATATACACTGTATGCCTGGGGTACTTTCCCCTGTGTACTGCTTGTATATCTAGTCTAACAGCAATGCCATGTCAGTCTTTCAGATGGTGACAAATATTACCACCATACATGTACAATGGCTTATTGCTAGCATCTGTTATACTGGTGGGGATTGTCTTTGGCACTGCAGTCATGAGGGCTTGTCCTTGTCATCAGCAGTAGTGGGCAATGGCCACCAGGTCTTACCTCAACATGCATACGTACTGACCACTCTCACACATTATGAAACACACACCATCCTAACACACACAGACCTGCATATTGTGCAAATGCTACAACCTATCCTCCTACCTTGGCCACCTCTGGGCATCTGTGCTCCACTTGTATTATACCTACTCATACATGTTACTACATTTCTACACAGGATTGGGGTGGGGCACACCTGAGTGTCACTACATTTCTACACTGGATTGGAGGAAGGGGCAGACCTGTCTGTTTCCACATGTCTACATAGGTGTGGGGGCACACCTGACTGTTACATTTCTACATAAGAGATTGTGGGGGAACACAACTGACTCTTTCTACATTTCTACATCGGATTGGGGGGGGCACACCTGACTGTTTCTACATTTCTATGCTGGATTGGGGGTAGGAGCATACCTGACTGTTCTACATGTCTACATGGGAGTGGGGGGGGCACACCTGACTGTTGCCACATTTCTACATAAGGTCGTGGGGGGACACACCGGACTGTTTTTACATTTCTACACAGGATTGGGGGACACACCTCACTGTTACTACATTTCTACACAAGATTGGGGGGACACACCTGACTGTTTATACATTTCTACACATGATTGGGGGGGGCACACCTTACTGTTTCTACATGTCTACATAGCATGGTGGGCACACCTGGGACTTGCGCACATTTGCTATGACTGTACTGGTATGTCAGGTACTCCATTTCATTCTTTATTCTAACCTATCATACTGTCTAGCGGCATATCACTGTACTACAGGTCTTAGCTTCGGTTGCCCTACATATTAGTGTCTGACTAACATCCCACTGCCTGACCTGAAGTAGTCTGTCTGTGTAGGCCTGGGGGGGAGGTTACACATAGGCATAATTCAGAGGCCATAGCACAGCCTTTGTTTGTGTTTGACTACACCTGTCCTGCTGACTGAGACTGTTGTTGGGTATGTGAACCTCCCTGACTGGCATGTGTGAGTCATATGGACACACATGTCGCCCAGCACATTTCCTGCAGTGGGATTTTGTCACCCTGTGCATTACTGGCTACTATGGTGACTCCAGTATGTGTTACAGATGTCATGGTGCCACTATGGGTGCCTACTATATGCTGCCATAACATTCAGCCACCCAGTTCCCTTGCATGCTCACATCCATACCATAGACACAGGTAACGACACATTTTACTCCATTTGGCAATTGGTAGGTTGATTGACTTACCTTGTGGGTGTGCCAGGATTGATGAAGGTGCTGGAGGGCTGCCTATGTCAGATGCACATAGTACACTCCCTATACATGGCTGAGTGCAGGTAGTGTCATGTTTGGCATCCCTTTCAGTGTATGTGCGAGTCAGAGAGAGATGTCATTCCCTGGGTCCCTACTGTGTCAGTGTATGTGCTATGCGTTGCCTCTTTGCCAAGGACAGGGCATACTAGGCATGCCTCCATCTGCCTACAGGGGAAGGCTCAGGATGTTCCTCCTCTGAGTCACTCTGTGCCTGTGCAGGCCTTGGCATTGGTGGGGGGCTGTGTGGCCCTGCCCCATGCTGTTCCTGCTGCAGCTGTTTCCATGGGATCATATTGTGCAGCATGCCACATACCATAACAATTTGAGTACATGTAGCTGGTGAGTACTGCAAGGCTCCACTGGATGTGTCCAAGCACCGGAACTGTGACTTGAGCATCCCAAACACACACTGTAGTATAAGTCTGGTCTGTGCATGTGCCTTATTATTGTGTTCTTGTTCAGGTGTGTGTGCATTTCTGATGTATGTCATCAGCCACGGCTCTAGTGTGTAACCAGCATCCCCCACTAGGTGACCGTAGGGGATGTCCCCAATGGCATATCTCTGATACAGCTGTGTCAGATGCCAGATGTGGGAATCATGATAGCTTCCAGGGCAGCCAGCACATACATTCATTATAATGCCCAGGGCATCACATGACCTGGCAGTTGATGGGGGGGAGGCCCCTGCGGTTGATGTAGGCCCTACCCTGATCACAGAGTGGTGCTTTGATGCATATGTGCGTGCAGTCTATAGCACCCACTACCTCAGGGTATTCTGCTATTTGGTGGAAGTGATGCATATTGCTGGCCAACACCTCATGGGTGTTGAGGAAATATACATGCTCACTGGCATGTGCTGACATGGCACCCAGGAACTGGTGGAATACTCTGGATGCTGATGCCTGTGAGATCCCCATGATATCCCCAGTTTAGCTTTGGGAGGTACCTGTGGCTAGTATCTCTAGGCCTACACATACCTTGGTATCCACTGGGATGGGTTCCCCTCAGCCAGTACGGTGTGTCAGGCGTGGCCGGCACAGCTCAACAATTTGCTGTAAGAGGTCCATGTCCACCCTATAGCACTCCACTATTTCCAGCTCATATAGCCCCTGGTAGGTTCCCCTTGGTCTGTATACTCTTCTCTGTCTCCTCACTGTGGGCTGATCAGCAGCATTCACATCCTCACCACCCTCACCCTCTTGCACATGTTGTACGTTGCCTGCTGCAGCCCCTATCATTTTGTAGTTTTGTTTGTTAAAAGTTCCCCGCTTGTATACACCAATGATGTAGAGTATGGGAAAAAACAAAGGTGAAGGTGTTTGCATAGTTTATAGTAGTGTTCTGGGCTGGGCTGGTCTGCTGCCTGTGTAATTGGCTGATTCTGATACATTTCACCTGCCAGCTATGCTAGTTCTCCTTGATTAACTTCCTACTGCTGTTTTCCCTTCCCATTGCCTTCCTGTTTAAGTCCAGGGGCACGTCGCACAAACACAGTGCTCAGATGTGCACAGAGCTACTATTTACTAGTTTACCTTTTTTCTTTAACACCCAGTGCGCGGCACGCACACCTGCTTAAGCAATGTAAAGAGGGCTAGGCAGACTAAGACACACCCCCTTGCTTAGCTGTGCTTAGCTAGGAGCAAACCTGAGCCACAGGGCTCCAATCCACTTACAGTATGCCTGACACACACCCCCATGATGTCAGCTCACTCCTAGGCTTGCACCAAGCTACTCCTGCTCGTACATTGTTGGGACCTGACTAGCATGCTGGGGTAAACTGAGATTCACTATCATTCCCCTCATTTTCATAGGAGTGCCTGCTGATACACAGTTATATGTCTCACACTGAGCCTCCCCTTAGCAACCACTACTCAATGGCAATGTTGTCTCCTGCCTGCCATTGGCTTTAATGGTGGAATAGTGATTTTAGTTAGAATGCTTATTTTAGGTTTATTTTCTTATTTTCCCCCCGATCCCGTTTGTGCGCCGCTGTCCTACGCTTAAACAGCCGAGATTGGCTAAAAAAAAATTAAAGTTGATTTTTTTAAATTTTTTAAGCTGTTTTCAATGCAAATGGCCTTGTACTTGGCCATTGGCATGCTTCATGACTGATATGCAGCCTTTATTTGGAGCTGGCATGGCTCCATTTTGGAATTTGCATAAATGTACTCGGTTACTAACTGAGTACATTTCTACAGATTACACTAGTCCTGCATGGCTGGTTTCAAGCTTGCTGGATTGCAAATTAACCTCATTTGCGTGGATTTCTCCTGCAAATGGGGTAATTTGCATACAGGGGCTGAGTCCGTGCATGACTAGTGCAGGAGCGCTCGTGTACACCCCTGCAGGCTATTCCTGGATCGCACGGCAGGCATACTGCCTGCTAGAGCTCCTGCACTAATCCTGCATGCTGTGCAAGGCTTGCAGAATCCGGGGGATAGACTGTTTTCACAGACATTTGCACATGTAACACCTGGCTATTACATCACAGACATGCAGGTAGAGAGGCTAATATTGCACAAAATTAGAAACACATTTTAACACTTTTTGAACTTGCATGAGCCTTTAGTAATGCACAGGTACTTGGGAAGACATTGCATTAATCCTTGCACAGAAAGAGACTTTGAGTATTGCACTGTGAATATTAAAGTATTGCACAATGGACCTCAGAGTATTGCACTATGGTTCATTTATGAATTTGCATGTATTGCACTGAAATAAGAGATATTTTACTGCATTGCTACTGCCCTAGATAGCCTATAAGTTACAGTCATGGTGATATTGCACTAAGTATTCAGCTATAATATAGAATATAACACATCTCACATTTAAAAAAAATCAGAGCTGTCTATGCTACAAGCCTTGGCTACTTAAATGAGTACTTTTTCAGACAAATAGAGGGACACCTAACAACTTGTTTAACACTTGGTTTTGGAAATTACTGGATAGTGGGCATGTTTCAGAAATCTGGGAAAAGTTTAATATCAGGCCACTGTATAAAAGGGAGGTATTGCTGCTGAGTCAAGAAGCTTCAGAACAAATAGTTACCTACATATTGGGCATGTACTTCAGTCCCACATCATGTAGTTAGTAGGGACATAAGTCAGCATGGCTTTTGTCCAGTTAGATCAGTGCAAAATTAATGACCTTTCATAGGATTACAACAGAATTTTGGGTGTTAAGATAACAACTGATATTAAACATCTAGATTTCCCTAGAGCTTTTTTTTCTCCACTCTTCATATAGCAATCTTCAAAGCAATGAAAAGATGCAACTTTAAAGAGAACACTGTTTACTGGATCAAATAATGATTAATTGGTCTGGAATAATTTGTTATTATCAAATGTGATGTTAAAATATTTTTTCAATATAAAGAATTCCATCAATGATCTGTTTAGGGACTTACTAACTTATTTATCTCAACAATGCCAACTTCACAACTTTTCTGAGTCCAAAATTTTGTAGATGATACCAATATGGCACACTGGGTGCCTCACAATAAGAGGCCCTCCAGTTCAATTCTTAGCTGGGGAGCCTTCTGTGTAGAGTCTGCATGTTTTTTCTTCTGGTGCTCCAGCCTCCTTCCACATTCTAAAGACATGCAGCAAGTGGATTGGATACTCTAAATTGGCCATAAGTGTGACTGTGCATGTGTGTATATGTGCTCGCACTGCGGAACAACAATCACGGCAGGCCTAGCCACCCAGCACTGTCAGTCTGGTGCTACATGATTGTCACTCTTGATGTGACACCCTGATCCCATGTCAACCATGGGAGAAAATGAGGTTATGGATGGATAGATGAATAGAAGGACCGACATAGGTGTCATGGTGAGTACAATTAAGAATCACATGTTGCAAAATATATCAATTTGCTATACACATGGGCAGAACAAAATGATATATGATGCAAAATAGTAATAAATATGTTGTTTTGCATATATGATGGCCAAATGGAGAAAATCTGTGTCTACCTGAAAATGACAAAAGTGCAGAACGCCGACGATGAGAACACCGACACCGGAAGATCGACAATGGAGAAGACCGACAGTTGAGAATCCCGAAGCTGAGAACACTGACATGTTAAGGTAAGTGTGCAATAGGGACGGATGTTAGGATCAGGGTGTGGGTAAGGTAAGTGTATGATAGTGACAGACTTTAGGGTAGTGTGCAGGTCAGGTAAGTGTGCGATAGTGACGGACTTTTGGTTTAAGGGCAGGTTAAGTGAGTTAGGGTTAGGGTGCAGGTAAGTTTAGTGTGCGATAGTGATGGACTTGAGGGTTAGGGGTGGATTAAGTGAGTTAGGATTAGGGTGCGGGTAAGGTAAGTGTGCGATAGTGAGGGACTTTTGGTTTAAGGGCAGGTTAAGTGAGTTAGGGTTAGGGTGCAGGTAAGTTTAGTGTGCGATAGTGATGGACTTGAGGGTTAGGGGTGGATTAAGTGAGTTAGGATTAGGGTGCGGGTAAGTATGCGATAGTGACAGAGTTAAGGGTTAGGGGCGGATTAAGTGCGTTAGGGTTAGGGTGTGGGTAAGGTAAGTGTGCGATAGTGGCGGACCTTAGGGTTAGGGTTTGGGTTAAGGTTAGTGCATAGATAGTTGTGTATGTAAGGTTTAGTGTAGTTTTGTAAGGTTTTTGGTGTGCTTGTGTTGTGTGTGTGTTTTTCGGGAAAGATATTTGTTTTGTTGATTGTCGGGATTTTGGTTTGTCGGGCATGTGAAGTTTCGCATTTTTGAACTTTCTTTTTTTATCGTTTTTTTTCATGTTGGTTATTTCGTTGTCAGTGTTTTGGCATGTCAGTGTTATCAGGTAGACCCAGAAAATCCATATGTCGCAAAAAGAAATATTTTGTCAAGTGTCAGGAAACATTGGGACTTGGGTGTAATGGTAAATGCATCATTATATTTTGAGACTATGTCAATGTTTTAATAAGAAAATGTATTTGGCCAACTAGAATTGTATTAGAACAGTAACCAGTAGGAATGTAAAAGCACTGATTACACTGTTCATAGCAATGACAGGCCAGCAACTGAATGTTGTTCTAGCTTCTGAAATATATATATATATGTGTGTATGTGTGTGTCTGTATATGGTCTCACATACTTAGTACTTGACAACTACAAAACTAATACAAGCTGTTTATTATGTGCAATGGGTATAATGCCTGCCAGTGTCAGAGTGATGCAGGAATTACTTCATCTGGGGTCATGACTTTCATACTTTGAACTTGGATTTCAGGATCAAACCTAGTCAAATCTCTGCACAACTCCCACTTTTGGTGAGCATTACAGCTGTGTTAAAGTAGTTGATTAGATTATCTGAAGAGGTATAAGTTTAATCCGGATTTAAATAATAACAAAGTATAGCAAATCCTTAGTCACTGATGCAGAAAACCTCATCAGGTGTAAGCAAGAAATGAGGAAGCCATTATCCTAAAGAATTCAGTCTTACCTTGAAAAATGTCAAGAAGCTTCAATTTAGCTGAGCAGAATCATCTTCCTGGGTAAAACATTTGAATTAAATCAGACAAACAGCTAGGTTCCTCATCATACTGGCTTTACATGAAGTACTAGATATACCTCGGTATCTGTCCTGCACATTTATGAAATCCATGCAAGTTTTGCCTTTGATCGTTTCATATAAAACCACAACCCTCACCAGTGAAGGACTTGATCTCATTACTTCGGTTCACATTAGCTTCACACGATGCATCACTGGTCTTCTTACCACTCTGAAATCGGATTTTTATACTGTGATTTTGACTGTTTGTACCACGTCCTTTTCTCATGATTTATAAATGGTAGTAACTATAGACGTAAATTCTTATCTCAGCAAAGTATTTATAGTTGTTTTTTGGAGTTTCTGTAGACTTTCTGACTTGGCTCCATATCAGTGTAGCTGTGTTTTTAACTATTCGTCTTTCTATTAGAAAAGCTGTTGTTTGTAAAGCCACTTTCCATGTTCACTGCCTTGTTTTCTTGCCACACTTTCTATTTTCATCCTAACACAACCAATAATAACTATTTTACGCTGCACACTATACTTGATCTTAGCCAAAAGTCTTTGAAGTAACTATTTACTCTGGTTCAAGAATGATACCTATGCTCCCTGTAGCTTTTACAAGGCAAACAGAAACATAGGAACAAATTACCTCTCAACTGTACAGATTTTCACAGAATGTCCAGATTTTTACCTCATCTTTTTGGTCAGTTTTTCATAAAATGGTGTTTTTTTAGCAAATCAGTGACAAATCATTAAAGATTGAAGTCAGAAAATAATGACAGATGTTTGAGTTTCAGACTTCATACCCCTCAGAAAATTCATAATAATGCAAAACCTCTTATTCTGTCAACTTTCTAAGGTTGTAAGAGCAATATTTAAAAATTGCCCCTATGTTTGGGCTTTGCCCCCTTCCCCCATTATTTATGGCTGTGTCCAGATTTCTTGTTTCTAAGAGGTTGAGAGGTATGAGGAACATGCTAGGCAAGCTCTCACGGGGACCATAGGATGAATAGCCATACAAACCATTAAGGAGACAGTGTATTACCTCATATTTCCAATGCTGACTCTTCTCCAGATGAATTAGTCCTTTCTTTGCACACTACAACATGCCTTCTGTCCTAATTCTTCTGTAATTTTGTTAACAAAGTTGCGAATGAGATGTAGTGCAGATGACTGTTTCGCAACTTTTCTCTTTTTGGTGTAAGGACAGTATGTTCTTGTTTTAACACTTTTCTAATCCCCAGTTATTTGCCGACCTGGACATTTTACAATCCTCTGTAGAACTCTTCAGTTTGCCTAACAATTGTTTACAAAATTAGTCATGACAAAATCCTTGAAGACCTACAGCAGACTAGTTCAACAACTTATCTGACTGCCCAAGGCCAAGAACTCAAGTCTGATTTATTGGAAAAGACACCCAATGCAGCCAAGGTTTCTGCACAGCCCCTGGTACCAATTTGGTAAGTGTTATATGTGTACCTCTCTGTGAATTTCCTTTCTATACATTTTGAGCAGCACTAAACACTTTGAAACTGCTCTTGTGGATAGTATGTCTTATTCAGTTACATATTATGAAGACACGGCTTAGGTCAGACAAAATAAATTCATCACAAACACAGACCTTTCATACAGGTGAATGGTGGCAGTTAGAAACTAGGCTAATGACTATCAGATCCTTTGTAAGCTTAGCCATGCAATCCAACCCAAGTGTGACCCTATGTATCATGGGCATTTACTAGGAGAGGGTATGATATTTTGTAAGGTTCTAGAGGTTGTTTTTGAGGGGGTATTTTAGTCTGTGCATTACTGTCTGACTCTGTCAGAGAGATGAGAGCTAGATCCATGGTGAATTTCCAATTGTCCATCCACTGGCCAAGGTTGCACTTAAATAGGGTTAGGAATAAACTCTGCTTTCCATGGATGGAGAGCCTATTCCAGAGCATGGAAATCCTCTGATATACCTATCTGTCTCATGTCTTATTTATGTCACAAGCAAAATTTAAATCCTTTGATTTAGTGGTTCTGGTGCTGTTTATTTTGTATATATGCAAATGGTTCAAGGATGCTTTGCATGCCATGCATAGATCACCTCTCAATAACATTTATGAGACAGAGCTTTAAGGTGATCTGTACAGAACAATGTGTTTATACCCTGGATTCTCCTGGTAAGGAACCTTTGTGGGCATTCTAACTGTTAAGTATGTCTGATCAGATGCATGCTGAAGGGAGCATTATACTCAAGGATGGGTCTGATAAGGGCCAAATAAAGTGGCAGTATGATTTCCTTGGACCTAGATGCCATGCCTTTCCGTATAAGTCTGGAGACATAGAATGACTTCCTTACTACCATGGTCCCATGTTGATCAAAGGCCAGACTAACGTCTACATATATACCTAGATCCTTGACTACTGGGGTGTCCCAAAAGGCACTATACCACATTTCTTGGCATTTAGTTTTAGTTTATGACTATGGCTCCAGTCATTTGTCTGTGTTAGCTCCTCCTGAAAATATTTGTTTCACAGGGTGAATCTATGATAGCTCCCAATTTCAGTCACCTGTGAACTTGGTCAGCCAAAGGCCCTTGACATTGGCCTTTACCTCCAAGAAGTAAATGACAAATAGGAGGGGTCCCAGCACAGAACCCTGAGGTACCACACTGGTGACTAGTACCCTAATGGAGGTGGTATCACCAATTCTGATTTCCTTGGTTCTGTATATGAGACAGCTAGCAATCCAGTGAGTTATATATGGGGGTTATGCCTTCTTCAGTGAGTTTGTCAACTATACTCGAGGGTATTATTCAGAAAACCTTAACCAGGTACTGGTAGGCAGTATGCACCATTTTTCCCCTCATTCATTGCCTTGGTGACCTGGACAAAGAAGTCCACTAGGTTTATTAGGCATGATCTTCCCCTGACAAAGTCAAACTGGGTTGGGTCCAGTATCTGAAGGTTGGCTATGTCTTTGTTAATCATTTCCTTGATAATTCATTCTATTACTTTGCGTGTTAGACTAGGCAGAGTAATAGGTCTATGACTTCTGGGGTCAGTTGATGGTCCACTCTTGTGAATTAGGTTAACTTTTGCAGTCCTCCATTCTCATGTTACAAAGCTTGTTTTGAGGTTATTGTTTGAAAGTGATTCATGTGGTTCTGCTAGGTCATGTTTCCAGCTATTTAGGAGGCATCCCAGGACCCACTAAAGCTGTGGTTATGGCCTTAGTGAGCACCGTCAGAACCTTCTCCTTGTTAATAATTAGGAAGGTTATGCTAGAAGGTATTTCATGGAGGGAGGAGGGCAGGAGTGGTGGTGAAGTTTGAAATGAATTGGTCAGCCAGCAAATTTGCTATGTCAGTCTACTCAGTGAAGGTGGCATCACTGACCACCAGTTTGGCACACTACTGTGTGCAATCTTTGAGGTTTCAGCATAGCTATAGAAGGCCTTGTGGCTGCGTTTAGCCTGGGAGGCTATATTGACCTTGTAATTGGTCTTTTTGGCCTCCCATGAGTATATCTCTCTCTCTTGGAGAGATCCTTGCCTGGGCCACAGTCTGCCACACAAATAACTCAACTTGACAGTTGTCTGTACAGTTCCTGTGTGTCAGGCCACTGGCTGCATCACTCTGATATCCCTCTGCAGTTAAGAAGCAAATTACTCTGTTGTATCCATCTTCCATTATCCTTTTATAGAAGAATTAGGGTAACTTTGAATCTACTTACTGGTCACCAAACTTAATGACAGGTCATGTAACTCCACTATATCACTAGGTGTGTGTGTGTGTGTGTGTGTGTGTGTGTGTGTGTGTGTGTGTGTGTGTGTGTGTGTGTGTGTGTGTGTGTGTGTGTGTGTGTGTGTGTGTATGTGCGTGTGTGTGTGTATGTGCGTGTGTGTATGTGCGTGTGTGTGTGTGTGTGTGTGTGTGTGTGTGTGTGTGTGTGTGTGTGTGTGTGTGTGTAAACATGCACACACATATGTCGACCCCACTTTACCAAAAGCACAATACTGTGACTATGCATTACAAAAACAAAACAAAAATTGTCTTCATTTTGCTTGGCTTTTATCCTCATTTAATATTGCAGTTTTTCTCATTGTGAGTCCAAGTGATGGCTCAAAAGGGTCTTCTGAACACTTCACTTACCTTATCATCATCATCATCATCAACCGCATTCTTTCCATTTTCTACATGGAGCCAGGGTGACATGTCAGTTGTCGCCATCTCTCTTCATTCAATGCCAGTCAACTATCTTCTTTCACAGTCATGCCTGACCGTTGCAGGTCTTCTCTCACACAATCCATCCATCTCTTTGCTGGCCATCCTCATTCATTTCCTCTTGCCTTCTTCCTGTCTGTCCCAAATCTTCTTCATCAGATTGTCTTCTGCTTTTTTGAACATGCACCAAAACCACTGTAATCTGTTCTGTTTCCCCTTCTCTGTAAGTGGATTTACTTCAACTTTTGATCTGATGTCCTCATTTCTTCATCTATCTCAAAGTGTGTATCTTTCCACCCATCTTAGGCACTTCATCTCTATTAACTCTAGCTTCTTCAGCTGCTCTGCCTTCACTGCCCAGGTTTCTGTAACATACAGTAGTACTGGTCAGACCACTGTTTTGTACACCTTACTTTTCAGTTTCTTTAGCATTCTTCTGCCATACACTACCCATGATACTCTGTGCTGCAGCCGCTCTGATCCAAGCTTTGATTTCATTATTTATACTGCCCTTCTTCTCAACCGCCCCTCCCAGATACTTGAAGATGCTAACCTGTTCCACTCTTTTCCCTTTTAACTCAGTTCTCAGCTTCTTCTGGTTTCCTACATGTGCTGCCATTACAACTATTTAATCTGTACACAGTTTCATCCCATGTGCCTTCAATTTTGCATTCTATTCTCCTATTCTTTGCTGAAGTTCTTGCGCAGTGTTTGCATTTAATGCCACATCTTCTGCATACAGCAACTTTATACTGATCTGTCCCCTCTGACCTGTATACTAATGTAGTCCATCACTAGTATGAACAGTAGTGGGCTCAGAAATTAACTTTGGTGTACACCCACTCCTACTGGGAACTCATCTGTGAAACTGAACACTGCTTCTACTTGAGTCATTGGGTCCTTGTACATAGCCTGCACTAATTCTACCAATATTTCCGGGACTTTGAACTACTGAAGTACTGCCCAGATCAGCTTTCGTGGGACCTTGTTATGTGCTTTCTCCAAGTCAAGAAATACTTACTTAGATTCTTTCTCCGTCTCTAGCGTCTTCTCATCTGTCTCACCACCTGAAACCTAATTATCAAATTGGGATAAATAAATAAAAGACAATAAAAACTACTCTCACTTATACATTTGCAATATTTCTAAGTCTGTATCTGCAAAGTCTTAACTCTTAAAGGAAAAAATGTGATCACAGTTTACGTTTCACAATAAAACATAAATGTTGACTATGTTCATATGTGGAGAAGCAGAAGCACTTTTATTTCGACAAAACTTACTTGACAATTATAAGTGAGAATGGAAATTATTTTAAAGCTTTGTAAACACTTGCAGGATGCCCATCCAAAAGAACCAAGAAATGAACAGCTACAGTCAGAACCAGATCATTGCCAAATGGGGTCCTAGGCAGGGTAATGGATCAGGAATCTGCCCCCCCCCGAACAGCCATTCTAGTGTCCCATTACTTGGCTATTTCTATCTAGTTACCATAAACACTGTTCAAACGTGTCAGTGTATATGCTGTTTTCTTCTTTAGTTCTACAATGATTACAGACATAATTATCAGATTTCATTTAAAATGTTTATTTCAAAATGTATAGCACTGACAGTAATTTGCTAAATGAACAATACAGTCTCACAATGACAGTAGCCCATCTAGGTAGGTCTAGTAGAAGAAGAAAGGAAGTGGGTGAATGTATGAGGCCACTAGGCCAGAAAAGGAAAAAGTTGATTTTTGATGTACTTTTTCCAATGTCTGTCCAAAATACTTGAAGACGGAGATTGCTTTGGTCTCTAACAGCTAGGGTTTCATGTTTTTCACTATTTTTTGTGGATGCTGAAAATCACTATTTGGTTTTATTTGTATCAAAGAGCTTACAGATAGTGAAGCAGGGGTTTAGACCTAGAATGTCTCCTTGGAGGTGTTTTTGTATGTCAGTGTGACTGGAGCTAGATCTATAAATGATCATGTCAACTGCATACAAAATGAAGGCAAAGGTTGAGCATGAGAAGGACATTTTTTTAATAAAACCAGAAAAAGAAATGGAGTTAGAATGGAACCATGAGGGACTGCTGACTTTTGGAACATCTACAGAAGTGGCTGAACTGATTTATCTGATTTTAACTTTAAAGTTTCTCATGGAAAGGAAGTCTTTGAGGTAAGCAGTAGTTTGTAGGCCAGTACCTCTTTTGATCAAATGACAAAATAATATAGAGTAGTTTACAAGATCAAATGCCCAAGCAAGATCAAGAAAAAGTGCATCAGTAAGGTTTCCTTTTTCCATGATTAGCAGGATTTTTATCAGTGTGTTCATCTCCCAAACTAAAGTTCATTTTGTTTTTGTGACATGAAGTGATATTTATGTAGATAGGTTGTGAATTCATAGGTTCATATGCAAGTAATAGGTAATTGGTCTGCAGACAATTTTAATCCTAGCCAAAAAAAAAATATTCAAAATTTCACTCTACCCTCAAGGAGGGCAAGGCAAGATAGACCAGGAGACAATTTGAGGCTGCCCATCCAATTATCTAGGTTTACTTTGGAGGTGGGAAAGACTACATATGCTTTTTTCCCCTAGGATTTCACCTAGAGCTGCTAAACTACTGATTGGGCAAAATTAGGTTTTAGTAGGCTTAAGTTTTTTGGGAAGTAGCCTCACCAGTGTTGATTTGCACTTTAGGCATATGGATGATATAAGGCATATGTGTAAATGTGATGTAAGGGAGTGATTATAAAGTCTCTGCAGTGGAAAAAGGACCAAGCAGCCAAATTATCAGAACCAGGAAGGGTAGCAGTCTGAATGTTTTGTATTTATTCTTCAATTTATTTGGAGGTACTTTGTTTGAAGTTGAATTAGGGGAGATAAATAAGAACATCGGGAAATGTAAGGGAGGGATAGAGGGCTGCTGAATTCTTGGAGGTATTGAGATGCAGAGAGATGACCCTTTGTGCATTTGATGTAGTTTTGAACTGGTTCTTATTTGGTTTTATGGCTGATCAGAAAGTTATTCTCATGCCGAAGATATTTTGGATCATTATTTAAGGAGTGTTGTTTGATATTACACTCCCACAAATATACTATTCCCACTCACATTCCTTTAACTAGCTTTCCTGAATGAAAGTCATACTATGTACTGTACTAACTACCCATATTAACTCAGTTAACAGGCAACAAAAGTGCTTTCCTGTGTCTCATCCTGGTCTTCCATATTTGACTGCAATCTGGATTACCATACTAATTATGATCACTCTTCCAGTCTTCATGCACCAAAAATGTATGCAAATCCAAAGCAGTTACTGTATGGTGCACATGTTTTGTACTGCTTTACACCTAATGACTCCTTTGTAATGAAATGCACAGAATTGCTTATATTATAATTTATTTAGTACAATTTGTCTATGTATTCTACAACTGCTTTATTTGAATTGACCATATTGGGCCATCTCTGTTATTGACTTATGTAATGCTACGTTTTATAAAAGAGATTCCATGTCATACATTAAAATTGCAACTATAGACTCCAGGCCTGCTTTGAAAAGGGTATTCATCAGTAAATCATTTAAATTCTTCCACTGTTCAATGTTTAAACATTTAACTGTCCTGAAACACTGCAATGATTTCTGTGTTCAGTTATTTTTTTGTGTCCATTTACTTTAGAATTCTGATGAGGAGAAGGTTATGGGGGAGGGAGGCAGGCAAATATACTTTAGGAAAAACATTTAGAAATACGTGAAGCAGTACAATGGCAGACAATAACAATGACAGAGATTACACACTAAACATGTTTGCAGATAGAAAGGAAGGTTCATTTTGAGACAGCTGAATGATCCAGCTGTTACTGTAAACTATGTATACATAAATTAATAGTGCTTAACAAATGAAACAAACTACTAACATGATGGATGATGTGATTCATTATTGTCACATTAGAATATCATAAAAAGTAGGAAAGTTATGAATAGTAATGAATGTAGTTACGATTTAAACAAATGCAGAACATTCTGAAAGAAGAAGCCTATTAGACAAAATTAAGCTGTCACAACTATCTCTAAATAGCATAGAAAACATACAAATGGTCATTCATATACAAGGCAGCAATTATAGAATGTGAGAAAATGTAGAAAAAATTTAAATATGCACCTCCAGTAAACTCAACACAATTTTTATTGTTTTTAAAATGGCATACAATTTATGAGTAGTTGTCCCCAAAACAGATTTTCATGAAAATTAGTCCAACCACAATATGCAAAAAAAAAAAAAAAAAAAAAAAACAGGATAAAACAATACAACTAATAGAAAGATGTCATTTCTAAATGGGCAGCAGTCCAGAATATGCTAGAGGCAGAAAGATGGATGACCAGTATACCAAACAGGGAGGTATGGATGTCCATCACACCTATCATGGATGAACGTATGATTAGAATCACCTATAGATGGATGGATGACCCATACCATGGCCATGCCTACAGATGATAACTGTATCTGTGGTTCACAGAAGGATGAATGACTAAAATTAAATTGTGAGGGTTACCAGGTACTTGATAACCATGGTGGATAACAAATAGGGGATTTACAATCATATAACAATTATTCAAACCTTTCCAATGCCTAAAACAATCCATATAAGTGGATTGAGTTAAGGAGACCATATGATACCTCTTACTTCAAGACAATGGACTCTCCCTTTTCACAGAGACCACAACAGGACATCAACCAAACTCAACAGACTGCACGCAATGTTTGATTCTAACTAAAGCTCAGATGAACGAATTACAAAAAGGGAAGACAAACAATTAAATCATCCAAAACCAAAAAAAGAGCAGTAATATCTCCAGCATTAGGCATCAGATCTCCATGTGGTGGTCTGTTATTTCTTGGTAATGCCCATCCTGCAGGCATTACTGTTTTGAACATCACTAACAAATTATAAATAATCAGTAGTTTTATACTTAATGTGCAAGTAATAAATAAACAAAACATTTAGATTTAAATTTAATTATTAATATGTTTGAATGCAAACATTATTCAGGTACAATCTGTAGTGGGTCTATATTATATCCTTGAACACTTAAAAAGCGAATGCTGATTGATCAAACTTATTTTCGCAAAACTGCAAAATATCGAAGCAGCAGAAACTCAAATTTTTCCTAGGGAAAGAATTTGGTTGTCCGTTTCTGTTGCTTCGGTATTTTCAGCGTTATGGTGGAAAGTTACCGGTCGGATTCAGGTAAGTGTGCGATTGTGTGGATGTGAGTGTTAGGGTGATTTAGGTGAGTTGGGGTTAGAGCTCGGGTTAGGTGTGTGTGCGATTGAGTGGACATGAGGGTTAGGGTGGATTTAAGTGAGTTAGGGTTAGGAAGTGAGTGAGGCGAGTGTGCAATAGTGACGGACCTTAGGGTTAAGGTTTGGGTTAAGGTAAGTGGGTAGTTAGTGGTGTGTGCATAGTTTAGTGTAGGGTTAGATATCATATTTTAGGTGTATATGTGTGTGGATTTCTGTTTGTTTGGTGTGCTTGTGTTGTGTGTATGTGTTTTGGATCAGCGATTTTTTTCCCTGGGAAAAAAATCATTGATCTGACAGTTCGAGATTGTAAGCTTTTGCTTAAATTAGGTCGATCAATCAGCGTTCGCTTTTTTAAGCATTCGATGATATAATATAGACCCTCTGTAGTATGGTATCACTTGTTCTTTAGGTAAAAGTGTTTTTTATCCCCACATCAGGTGCTTGGATTTATCTTCTAATGCTGACACTGTAATACGGCATAACAAGGGTGCTGTCCTTTGGATGAGATGTCAAAACAAGGTCCCTTCTGCATGAGTTTATGATTACCCAGGTGGATGGAAATAATCCCATAACACTAATAAAAAGCAAACTTACACGCAAAAGAAAAATTACAGTCCTCTACCGCATTTATCAAATCAGGCCACAATGTGAACCTAAACATGTATTTTATTATCTGATCACAAATACAAAACATTGCTCCAGTCTTCAATATTCCAAAACATGCATCTTAGAGCAATCCTTATATAATGATACAAAATAATGTTTTGTGTCAGGTTTTGAAAACAAACTTAAGATCATTCTCTCTTGGGTTACTTACTTTCGAGTGTTTCCCAATGCTTTTAATTCTGTTATTTGTTAGAAAAAACATGTCCCTATGAGCCTTCCATTCTAAATGTCTGTATTAAGCAGTTCTCTTGGCAATCAGTTTTAGATTTTATCGGGCCTTATAATGCAATCTAGGGTACACCATTCTGTAGAAAACATAATGGCCACTTCAGAGATCCTTATGCAAATCCCTTAACCAATAATCATTTAAATTCCATTACATAGATTTTACCACCCAGATTAAAGCAATCATCATTCCACAATTTTTGACATGCGTTATAAACGTTTGCAAAGTCACTCTTCCAGTTTATATTCAATTTCTTGAATTTATTCTGCATTTCTTATCTTTCTGTTTCACTGTACCTACTGTGATTCTTCTCCATTTTACTTAGCATTCCATACATACCTCAGACTTGAACACTTTCTAATTGTGGCCCTACTTTTTCTTGCTACTTTGTTAACAGAGATACCCAAATATAAAAAGTATGAAAACTAAACAACTAAAGCGCACTCATCCCTCATTTTCATTAGCCCTATGTAAAACTCCTCTTTACAATAGAATATAACCAGTGCATTTCCATTAGTCTAGTTTATTATTTTTCAGAAAATTATATCAGTAGGGGAATTTCCCTGGTTCCAACCAAATGACTCCTAGTCAGAATAAATACTATCATGAGTCTCCTTTGAACTTGAGCCACTTGTAGTAGGACTAACACATTCAACAACAGATATAAATATATATATATATATATATATATATATATATATATATATATTATTTATTTTTGCTTAGGGGTTATGTGCTGATCAAACAATGACCATTTGCAGGAGGGCACAGTCCAGGTGAAGATCATTCACAAGATTCTTCACAGTGGTAAAGTAAAAGTGAAGACACATGCTGTGAAAGAAGGTACAACACAAAGTAGTTTAAAAAAAAAAAAAAAAAAAGAATATGATTTACAGATAGTAAAACTAACAACAGATTGCAGAAATATTTTTAGCAAGTGCATGATAGCTAGTACATGAATGTAAGATAAAGATGTGAAGCTATTATGCAGAGTGATACAATTTGTATTTCTTACATGTGTGTGTATATTTAAATATAAGCACATACCTGCCTATAAATGTATATATATATATATATATATTTAAATATATATATATCTGTATTTGTATGTATATACATTATATATATATATATATATATATATATATATATATATATATATATATGTGTGTGTGTGTGTATGTTTAGACAGATAGATATAGATGTATGTATATGAAAAACTAGCACTCTGGTTTGATAAAAAAAATGGGTGGCGCAGTGAAGCAGCAGTTAACGTTGTCACCTCATAACAACAGGTTCTCCAGTTTGATTTTCAGCTGGGGTGCCTTCTGTGTGGAGTCTGCATGTCCTCCCTGCCTTCGTGTGGGTTTCTTCTGGGTGCTCCAGTTTCCCCTCACATTCCAAAGACATGCATCTGGAGTGTTTCTCCCTGGGCCTCCACTGAAAATGGGATCTGTCCTAGTTGGACTTTCCTGGTAAACAAATGTGTTAAATAAATAAATACAACAGACTTATCTCTGTGCGCAGTTGTAAAACACTGATAACCCGGTCTTGCTTATACAAGCTTCACCAGCATCTAAACAAATGAAACAATCACTTTCTTTTATGTTACACCACAAATCGTGTGATAAATAAACACCAATATTATGCAAACCATTAAAAAAATAAATAATCAGTCTGGCATAAAAACAAGTATTTCCAGAAGCTCTCCCATCCTAATACTTGCAAAGCCTGACCTTGCTTAGCTACTAAATCAAACAAGATTAGGCTCATTCTGTGTAATATGACCATTGATTTTTTCCATTCATTATACACATAGTTGTTCACCTAGACTAGTAGTATTGAAACAAATGAAACAATCAATTACTTTTATATGATATCATAACTCAAGCAATACATAAAGACCAATAGCATACAAAACAATTTTTAAAAACCACCCAAGCAGTATGCAATGAAAGCAAGTATTACCGGGTGGTTTCCCATCCAAATGCTAACCAAGCCCAACCCTGCTTAATTTCCAAGACCAGGCTAATGTAGGTTAATTCGAGATAAAAACTCCATACACTTTTTCTCTTCTTTATACAAATTATAGACGTTCATAGGAAGTATCCAAAACCTTTCTTTATAATCTAAAAAAGTTTTTACAGCATCCCCACCTGCACCATAAATTTTTATTTGATGCACTTCTCTGAATACAAAATGCACTGTAGAGTGAATCTTCTTATGATTACAGAGTGCACTCTTGCCCCTGGAGCAAATGACATCACTTAAAAGGGCAGTCACATGTTCTTTAAACATTTTGTTGGTTTGTCCAACATAAAAAGCACCGCATATACATTGTACAAGATAAACCAAAATATATACTTTTGCATGCTATATGTTATCTGATATCAAATGTCTTATTCCAGTTGCATGTAGACAAATACTGATACTTACAATATAATATGTTCGTATAATGAACAATGTCCATGGGGACTATATCCAGTTTATTGCATCACAGGTCTACCTTGTTTTTCATCATGTTTATAACTACATAGACACTGTCCAATATTCATGCCTCTTCTGTAACTAAATTTAAAGTAATCAGGCAGACATTTGCTCAAAACTATGGTGTCAGATCTAGCCACACAGCAGTGTGTACCTTGGCTCTATATAATCATCACTGTTGAAGTGACACCACAACCCCATGAGCAAAAATCAGAAAAGGGGTTGTGGATGGATGGATAGATAGATGGATGGATTCCTAAAAACACTGGCCAAAATGTATTAATAATCTGCTTATTGTGAAAAGTGTTCATTTCATAACTGGGGGTAAATCTAAAAGCATCAAAATTTTGTTTAACTTTGTATTCTGATATTGAAGAACTTCAGTCCTATCCAATGAATCAACCAATTTGTGCATTTCATCAAGTGCCACTTTGTTATAACCTCTGTTTACTTATCTGCTGATGTATATGCCTCATTGTCACTTCTAATGTATTGGATCTGAAAATACCATAATTTAGAAATATTCTTGAAAATGTGGGGTATTTTAAGATATAGTTTAGTTCACAGAGGTTAGAACAAAATGGCTCTTGATGAAACAATTAGTGCTGTCCAAAACAGAGTTCTTGTTGAAGGGCTTTCTGTACAGTTTTGTGTGCAATGTTCCATCTACCATTTTCTTAACCATAACATCAAGAAAATCTATAGTAAATAACTCTACTTTTACTATAAACTGGATATCAGTATATTACAATTTAAATACTTCACATAGTTGTTAAGTTCAATCAGGTTCCCCTTCCAAAAAAGAAAACAAACTTTATCAAGGTAATGTTGTAACATTTCCATATGTGAAAAAAGTTGCTATTATCATTATAAATGTATAGAAACTCAAAATACCCCACAAAGAGGTCAACATATATGGCAGTACCCCCTCAGCATTAAACAAATTCCTTCTCAAAATAAAATAAAAACATTTTCAGAACTAGCTCAGTAAGCTGAAGTAGAAAAATCACTGAATTCAGGTAGATATAAATCATACTGATCAAACCAAAACTTTAATGCCAATATGCACCCATTGTGTGGGATGTTGTTATAAAGTGCTTTGACATCCAATGTATATAAATCCTATTTTGATTCAACCTGTACCTGTTTCCTGCCCTACATGACAACATCCCCACCCTTATCAGCCAGGGTGACTGACTATATATTGTTATTTTGTTGTAAACTGTTAAGTATGGTGTGTTCTTCACTAGTGGTATTATTTTTAAAGTTCCTAAATACACTAGCACATTCAACATATACGTCTTAAACAATGGTTTCCTCAAATGCATTCACTATTGGGAAATAGCCTGCCTGAAAAAAAGGTGAACCAGTACATTTAACAGTGACCAGATCCCAGTTAGTGTTTTGCTGTTGCTTTCCCTCAAAAATCATTTTTAAATTTAACAACTGACAAAAATATTTCAAGTCTCTAACTACTTGTGCATAGGAAACATAGGAGGGAAGAAAACTTAAACCTTTATTTAATACACTGTACTCAACATCACTAAGCTGTAAGGAAAAATATTCATCAGCAAATCATTTACATTCTTAAATTATTCAATGTTTAAACATGTAAATGTTCAGAAACACGGCATCTATATGTACAGTATTGAGTGTGCTGCTTTCTGCCCCACCTGCATTTGCTGCTCCCAAAGGGGGAGAATACTTTTCATAATTCTAATGTATGTTGCTATGTAAAGACTGCATAGTATATTCAGATATTTTTTTTGCAAACATTGTTTATGCATTTGGAATTAGCAAGTGTTGTAACGCCAAGAAAATTACCACTAACCCATTAGTATTTGTTGAATCCCCCCAATAAGAAAAGTGGGACCCCTGTTGCAACTGTTCAGATATAGTATGGATAACATGAGTAACATAAACTACATGGAACTTTTCTCTGATCTGGTATGTATTTCATTCAGTTAAAAATAATGCAAAATAAGTTTAGGTCAAACAAAAGAATTATATTTGGTATATTTGGGACACACTGCTGCACCAAAATATACTGTCCTTTCTTTGCAGAAATAACTAGGATTGTTACTTTAAGTGTATGCCATTTGTGGCAGATACTGTATTATGCTAGTGACATTTACATATCTGCTTGTAGTGTAGGCATGCAAACACCACCCAGAGAGCAAGCAAAGGCCGGTATCAAACCACAGATCACATAGATGAAGAAAGCAATACTAAAAATAAGGTGTTGGTCAGACCGATGACCCAGACATAGAAGACACCAGGAACTTATACATAAGATCAGAATTTATCTACAACTATTCCACATCTATGGTAATGTAACAAATGATACATCATTGTTGTATGATTTTATTATAATGTTGGACGTGTTGTAGTTTTCAGCCACTGCACTTCTCAACTAAAAGAATTCAATTCACAACTCTACTTACAGTTGCATGACTTCAATTGCTATGAGTACAGTAGTTACTCTGTAGACTATGGATCCCAAACTATAGTAATAAATACCAAATAAAAAAAAACATCCATTTCAATAACCACATGGCAGTGCAATTAGGATAATGTTCCTGCTGCATAACACAAAACAAGGTAACTTGCCATTAGGTTCTTACCCCAACATATTATCCATTACTGTGTGTAGTGCTACTTCCTTAAGAACAAGCCTGGGAGGAAAGTGTCAGTGTTGTTACTAGCTGTTTGCTGACACTACATAAGTATTAACAAGAAAGAAAGAAAAAAGGTTATTCGTGACCTAGCATGACCCATTCAAGAGACACCTTTGCTTTTCTTCTTAAAATCTTTATATATGGAATACTTCTTTGTCTCTGTACCTCTTAAGAAAAACTTGAAATTACATTGGAAGGCAACAACAAATTAGCTAGCTATGAACTGTTTATTCGCTGTTATACATAAATAGTGATCCGTTTTAAACAGTACGTGTATTCCGTGGCTAACGCCCAGTATAATCTCTACTTAAACGTCCATAAGAAAATGCGGTTCAGTATTTTAACCAAATGAACATTTGTTGGCAATTTTTAAACATGGAAGCAGAATGTCCATTTTATTTCTGAATGCATTATGGTATGGCAGAAACCTTAGTAAACCACTAAAAAGACAGAATGCTTCAATAAACGAACATAAACCAAACATAAAATATTACAGTAGAAAACAAAGAAATAAATGTTATTCTCAGTCATTTTAAAATGCTGTCAAGAAGAGAGTTACCACCAGTCACAAAATAAACTGTCTGCAGTCAAACACTATTTCAGACCTATGCCCAGTGCTACATTAGTGCCAGTCCACCACAAGCAATACTCAATTATGACACACATTGAGTGCCCACATAAACTTTTAAGACTTCCATACAGTGGTAGCCACATCACGTGGCTCATATAAATTATGATCCTAACGATGTACCTACATAATGCAGGATTGTGTATTTGTACATTACCTTGTTTTTGAATTCTTGCACATGCTCCACAAAACCCACACCTGCCAGCATCTCTCTTACCATGTGACACAACCTTAGCTGCACTACAGACCACATTACTATCAGTGTATCAGTACTCACTTTACTGGTCGATCTTTGATCTATATTTCTTCCTGATAACTACTAGCTTTTCAGTACCATGTCATAAAGCAGAACTCCTTCACCTATGCCTTTCTCAAATAGCACTTTATGTCGAGCATGCCTTCCCAAATGTCTTACTTTCCAGCATTTCACTGTGACTTGCATCCTTCATTAGCAGCCAGCTGTAAATTGACATCTAGCATAAATGACTCATATCTTCTAATAATGACAGGTGCACACAGCCCTGGGAACTATATTTACTCTAAGTAGTGAGGCAGAAAGAATACAAGAATGCCAGTGAGAAGGTATACAGAGGCAAGTTAGAAAACAAAATCAACAAATGCACACACACACACATGCACACGCACACACACACAAACATGTTTACATACACTAAGCCCTCTCCTGAACAGGACCTGATGCAGGTTACCAAACCAGCAGCCTGAATTAAGTTCTCTGATTCCAGGTTCATGTCTAGCGGAGTAGCTACAGCAAAAAACTGCACTATATTTTTCTTACCTTGAGGATTCTCAGAAAAAGGCTTGCAGGCACACAACATCTCCCTGTGTTGATATTTTACAGGAACTGCCTTTTTGCCCACACCCGTCTTTTTTTCTTTCCTCTTGCGTACTCCCCCCTCTTCCTCTTCTTTCCTTTGTTAACCTCCCTTCAGCCTTTCTGCAGCAGCATCCAAACAGAGCAGTAGATATGCAAAGCAAAGAAGGGAGAGTAAAATGCAAAGCACAGAAAAAATACAATCCAGGCAGAAGCAGGCAGCCCTTGAACGGCCAGCAGAATCAAATGCCCTTTTGTTTTACATTTTCCATGGCACTCCTTATACAGTAGAAGCAGAAACACAGAAGAAAAGACCACAAAATGTAAACACAGAAAAAAATCCTTCCCTGATTACAGAATAACAGTTCATACTGATTCCTCTTTAAAGTAGATCCAGGGAGATCCCTCTTATCATTCCTGGTTCCCTTCCCCTCCCACTACATCTGCTGAATTTCCACAGTGTTTTCTTCTACTGAATGTAATCTATTAGTAACCCTGCTTTCAGTTCTTTCTCCATAATGATAAATTAGTGAGATCAGACCCAGTACGGTGAGCTGGAGGGATCAATCTAAGAAGCTGGAACATAGAAAGAAAAAGAGACCACCAGAGGGAGTTGGAGCTACCTTGCAGCCAAGCAGAGACAGCTACATGACTGCTATCAGCAGAAACATTCTGCCCTGGATAAATGAAACCAAGACGAGCTGCACTAGCCATGGACCATTAATAGTGCTCTGAAGCAACTAGATAATAACAACATTTTGGATGCAGACTTGCAAAAGAATCATGGTACATGCCATTTCCTTATAGAACAGCTTACCTCCTAAACAATAAAACAATGTAAGTATGATTTATAGAGAAATAGAAATTGTTTTTCTTCTGTATTGAAACAGCAGCATTTGCCAACACACACACACACGCGCGCGCGCGCACACACACACACACACACACACACACACACACACACACACACACACACCACATGCGCACAAATACACATACACACATTGTCTGACATATCCATCTAGCAATCATTCTATATTTACATAGATGCACAAACGTTTGTGTGTGAGTGTGTGTGTGTGTGTGTGTGTGTGTGTGTGTGTGTGTGTGTGTGTGTGTGTGTGTGTGTGTGTGTGTCTGTGTGTCTGTGTGTGTGCGTGAGTCTGAGTTAATTATATCAGCAATAAAATGTGTGCCTATCTGTAGCAAACAATGGATTCTATCATGCAAGCAGTGAGCCAAATAAAGGACATGCTTTTATACATGCAGATATAATAAACTGTTAGAACAGCAACACTTTAAATATTTTATATATATAGATATATATACACACATATATACACACACACATACACACACATTGATACACACACACACACACACACACACACATACATTTATATAGTGTTTTCTATGTTTAATGACATTGACAGCATTTATGACACTGTGTATGTGTGTGTGTGTGTGTGTGTGTGTGTGTGTGTTTTTTTAACAACTTAGCTTAACAAGCTTAACATTCTTTTGTTTAAAAAGAAACAGCAAAGTCTAATATTTCTAAACATTTTCATATTTCCAAAAGTCTAAGGTGAGTTCATACATTTTCATCAATACTGAAAATCCAGATAAAAGATAAATGTGTTTGTCTTTTATGAACTTGTTATAGTTCTCCTGTAACTGTGTTTGTATATATTTTTACTTTTTATGTTGTCATTCTTTATAAATGGATCAATCCTAATGTATGTAAATCCCAGTTTAATAAAACCACACAAAAATGCTATAATTGTATTATGACTTTTGTTCAGAATCACTGAGTATTTCCCTATAGGCTACATTTCTGAATCATAGCCAAATGTTCCCACCACATATTAATTTTAAATTGCCATTCTAACTTGTTGTCTCTTCCCCCGTTTTGTTAGTTGATCCAACCTCAAATACCACGTAATCTTTCTTGATGAACCATGCTTCAAAAAACATTTCTTGGTGCAGACCATTATGCTTGTATATATATATATATATATATATATATATATATATATATATATATATATATATATATACACTGCATTTCTGGTATGGATAGAACTTAACAAGTCTGTTAAGAAACTAGACAAATAATTACACATTTTTCTACTAGGAATAAGTAAAGTACTTTGAGGCTCTAGACTTGGAAAAAACATCTTTAATCAAAATAATAAAAAAAAAACTGTTATTTCTTCTGAACTGTGATGAGCAAATTACTGTCTCAGGTTACATTCTGAGAACAATACCTTATATAATATGGCAAATTAGGATTTTCAATGTTAAACCATACAATGTTTTCCAACAGTCCTGTTTAAAGCTTGGGGCACTTCTTATTAATGAATCAAGTAACTTGCTTTTCACATAAATATGTTTATATATATATATATATATATATATATATATATATATATATATATGGATCTACTTCAGTTAATCAAACTTTGAAATGTTCGAAGCGCACATGGCTGAGACCATATGATCGAACTTTTAAAAGTTTGAACGGTCTGAATGGATATCCCCATACAGTGTGGAACGGGATGATTTCCCCTTTCTGCAATGTAGTGCGATCTTGGAGTTGGTATATTTAAGTAGTGGGGGTGTGTGGGGCATAGCCCCCCACATGGGGGGTGCAGGGGATGCTACAAACATTTAGTTTTGTTTTTTTTTTTTTTTGTTTGTTTTTTAATGTTTGAACTTTTAAATGTTTGATGTTATGGTCTTGGCCATATTTGCTTTGAACATTTAAAAGTTCAATCAACTGAAGTAGATCCGTATATATATATATATATATATATATATAGATATATATATAGATATATATATACACATATATATACATATATATATATATATATATATATATATGTATATATATATATATATATATATATATACATAAATATCTATATATATATATATATATATATATATATATATAGATATATATAAACAATTAGGTCCACTAGGACATTGCTCTATTAGTCATAATGGAAAGTAAATTTCATAGTGGGCTACATTTTAAAATAAGCATCCTTGAAATGATGACTATCTCCCATCTCTGTAACATTTCTTTACAAAGATATGCATTTCAAGTGAGCAAAATACTTAAAACACTAGCTGGTTTTCTTTACATGTTAACCTGAACTAAAAATTGCATTTGAAACATTGTTTAAACACTTTACTCCTCCAATATGTCCATAATTTATAGCAAGTTTGTCAAAATATCATTAGTTCAGGAAAGTGAAATAGACAACTTGGCTGCAGTTCACAAAAGGTGTAAGAGATTTATGAACCAATACTGGAAAACAGCTTTGGTATTTTGGTGAAAGCAAATGTAGTGAAAATTAAAAGGACAGAAAAGGTTGGAGTGCACACATGGAAAATTTTCTGAGGTAAACCTTTTTAATTAACCTGAACACTATTGCAGAAGAAATTAAGGCTGCTTTTGTCATCAAAAGAGAATAATCCCACTGACTGCACGTTTTTAGCTGTCAATAACTGTTGTGCTTGTGGGAACACCTATAAACTTGACAAAAAAGCATCATATATGTGAATTTCAGACAGTTAATGTAAAAGAAAAAGGAAACTGTTTTAAAAAAGCTGTAGGGTAGTATTCCTGGTTGTTACATGTACACGTAATGGTAATCTGAGTTGTTTGCATGTGAGCCATAGCTAAGGTGTGATTCATATAGTCTGTTTGTGCTTACAGGCTGTAGGCATGAATAAACATGTAAATGAACATGTAATGAGATTCAGCGAGACAGGATATAGAACTTCCTATGCTAATAATCCCCATTCCTACAGAATAAACACCATAAGGTTTAATTTATTCAGTTTGGAACAAGCTCATACATGCATGATCATTTCTTGGGGGTGAGTTTAAAAGGGCAAAAGTTACTTAGTCAAAAGCAGAAAAAGTATTAATTTATTTTTGTTATGAACATTCCAATAAGCTTACCAGAACAACCTCTATGTAATCCAGAAGGGAATGTGAAGGTCTTCCCTGTTGTCCAACAAGGAAGAGATTTCTATATTGTTTTTAAATATGTCAACACAACTCCTAAAGTTCATTTCTGGGCCAAGAATGTTATGTTTGGTATTACTGTTATATAATTTATAACAACTATGAAGCATAAAACATCATTTGTATTGGTTTAATCAAAGCTTACACTACACCGTGGTGGTGCACTTAAAAACCTGCAGCAAGACTTCTGTTACATTTGAGAGACAATAGAGTTGCTTGTAATTAAGAGACAACCTAAGGGTGCAGCCATGTAAAAAGCTACAAGAATAAATTAATAGCAAACCATTAGGTACGTAACTGGAATACAAACACAAGTGATCAGGGGAGTAAGGCCCTAATCTGACAGATCAGTATGCAAAGAGAACAGTTTTATAAAAAAGCTTTGTAAAGACTTACTAGTGTGAGAACCAAGGTTGAAGGTGACAGAACAAATTTTCTTTTCCTATGGTTCTGTGTCCCCAAAATTGTTTATTTTAAGGAATGCATAACGGGTGTGACGACGTTTGCTCCTACCCCAGAAAATAAGTTGGGACTGTGTAAGCAATGTTCCATGCTATTTGTTCAGTGAAAAGGATATTTTCTCTTCTGACCTCACACTTGCACCCTAGACCCAGCTAGTCTTTGCTTGCAGGTTGCTCAGATGGCATAACATTCCTAAACAATGTGGAAGTAGGTGATAGCTTTATGGGATCCTGATGAATCAATGCAAATAAGTAAATGACACTGAAGTACTGAATGGCAATATTTACAATGACTATATACATGGCCAGAATCATCAACACTGAAAAAATCTGCAGAGGAGCACATGTGTCAAAACCGCCATGTAAGGGGGCTTTGCCTCAACACATCCTTAATTAAATGCACATCTGTGTAAAAAAAATATACACTAAAACAAGGTACCATAATCAACTGCCAAACAATACAAAATTATAGTAAAATAGCAATACTCGCTGCAAAAAATTATTTGATGTGTTATGATGCAATTTACCAGATTCTACAAACAAGGATGAAAGAGAATTACATGACCAATGTCATATATACATAAGTGTTGAGCTTGCAAATGCAGATATAAAGTACTTTACATAGGAGTGTCAATAGTTAGTAATTAAGAACTCCATTAATTAAAGCTACCACGGTTTTTGTTCTGGTTTTATGGTCTCCTCATAACTGAATTGAGGGTCACCTGTACTACAAACTGTATGTATCAGTGATTTTTTAAAACAGCTTCCAGTTTCACTAGAATCCAAACAGTGGCAATTAATTATTGGCTCCTTATTTATTATTACTGATACATTGTGTAATTAATGATTTTGAAGTATCTTTCTGTTGCATATTTCTGTACATTAATGTTAGTCAGATGTGTTCTGTATTGTGTGAAAACACAATATATTACAAAATGCCAGTTTTAGTAAAAACTAAATGAAAACTCCAGCCAAGCTATAACTTCCACTGAGTGACCTCTCAAACCTCTTGTTTCAGAGGCACATGGGATATATACAAATGGCCTTTATGAATATCAGGTGTTTCAACTATAAGGTGATTCTGAATACCCATGACTTATTTCTTTTTAAGTCGTTTCAATGGACAATCTCAGGCCAATAAAGCCAAAGACCAATAACTGTGGATGTACATATTTCAGCCTTGTTATGACCTCATTAGCACAGCACAAGCAGAGTGTTAAACTAAGCATAAGAAACACAGGGTTGTTATAACCCAGCTGATGTCCATTACCCTTAGGGTGACTACAAAATATCCCAACTAACAAACTAAGACAAGGAGTGAGAAGGTCACACAGAAAAAACAATCAGTAAAAACTAAATGAAAACTCCAGCCAAGCTAGAACTTCCACTGTGTGACTTCACAAACCTCTTGTATCAAAGGCAAATGGGATATATGCAAATGATATTTATGAACCTGGTATTAGTTGCAACTATGGATCTGTATAAACCTGAACCGGGACAAACTGTGCCATACTCAATTCATTAATATAAGGTAGTAGATGGCCGCTATGCATTAATATTCAACTGGGATATTGTCAGGGACTAAGGTAGTTGTTTTTTCTTCCTTAAGCTGCTTTTTGATTTGGTCTGTAGAGACTGACGAGTGAAAGTTTCTGTAGT
>NC_056744.1:458165996-458182994 GCF_019279795.1 Protopterus annectens | reverse complement strand
TGGCACTTTCTTCATCCACTTTATATGGGACTGCCCAACTTTGGATTGACAGCACTTAATACAACAGTACTATTTATAAAATGCAAGGGTACAACAACATTTCAAAGTAAGTGACACAGACACACTCCAAGTATTATACCTTTATTAATCACATTACACACTTTTCTACAGACTCTCTCTCATTTATTTTATATTACAGTGCATACAGAAGACTTATTCAAGATGTATTATACCTTTACTAATATGTTACAACACTCTTTTTCAGGCTCACCCACTTATGTTATATAACAGTACATGCAGACATATTCTTCAGGACTTCTTTGATCTTTATTAATGAGTTAACACACTCTTTTTCTGGCTCACTCACTTATGTTATATAAGAGTACATGCAGAGATATTTATTCTGGACTTCTTTTACTTTTATTAATGGGTTACTACACTTTTTTCTCTGGATCTCTGACTTATTTTATATAACAGTACATGCAGAGACATTATTCAGGGCATTTTATGCCTTTATTATGGAGCTACAACACTTTTTTCCAGGCTCTCTCAGCTATTTTAAATAACAATACATGCAGAAGAATTACTAACCTGCCTGGTGGCACAGCTTTAGCAGCTTATCTGCATAGGCTTGCTGATTTGCAGTACAGTCACCTGCAGCTGTGGAGTAAATGAAGGGATATTGAGACATTCCTATCCATTATATAGACTAAATTAGCATGTCCAACATACTTCATTCCATGGCTACTTACTCAGTGGTGGTGCATCACGCCTCCCACGGGCCTCCTGTATCCATCGGTTCAGTAGGTCCTGCTTCCATCTCTTCAGGTCTGCATGGTGGTGATGGACCTGGTCACCAGTCTGAGGAACGCCTGTGGCACTGGTGAGATCATGAGCTAACCGGTTCCAAGCTTCTGTTTTGTACTCCGTCCCTTGGAACTGTCCCTGCAGTAGTCTTGACTCATGACGGTGGACAAGGAGCCAAACCATGTATTTCAACTCCTCGATGCCCCACCGTTGCACTCTAAAGCATACACCCTCTCCAGCACCAGACATTCTGACTACAGATGTCAGCTACAATCAGTTATGGTGAGTATTCCCGCCTATGGAGCTTATATATGCCAAATTTCCCACACTTTTTGCTGATTGGCCGTTTTTGGAATTTCTCGGCTGACTGCAGACCTGCTTAGCAATGGTTAATCTTCCATTTATTACTATATGTATGTTAATAGTGCACATTTATCCTAATCTGTTATGGCTTAGTGGTTCAGTGCTTTGACTATGGTGCATAGTGTCCTAGGTTCGAACCTTGTCATTGCTTTTTATTTTACAGATGGCTAGGGGGTGTGGCTTTGTTTAGCTGACTTTGCTCCACGTTAATCCACGTTGCCCTGCGCTGCGCTGGTTAGCGCGGTGCTTAGCTATGGGCAACTATATTGCTCTTAGTAAAGCGCTGCTCAGCTATGGGCAACTATATTGCCCTTGGTTAAGCTATGGGCAACTTTATTGTGCTAGGCTTAACACTGCTTAGCTACAAGCGATTACATGTCAGGTTCCTTCTTATATGTAAATAATAAACATTTTGTTCACTGATACATGGGCCATTTTAATGCAGTTTAGTAAAATTTTATTTGTATATGTCTGGAATTCTTTCGTATACTACTTTAAAATATTAAAAAGAAAGGGGTGCGGTGGGACTCGAACCGTGTCTGCCTCCTCTTTGGGCGAAGTCTCTACCACTACGCTATTGCTATTTAGCTTGATTTGCATAAGTAGTTCTTATATGCTCTTCAATGTCACAATTGCTAACTGTGGCTAAGCAATGGGCACACCCGCGCAAACAAGCACAAATACGGGTAGCTATGTTGGGAATTATAAAAAAAATATTCTACATTTTACAATTTTAATGGGGTTTAGTATGTGGGGATGTGTAGTGTTGTGTTTGTTGACATTTGAGCGGACTCGCTCATGTGTGTTGACGTTTCATGACTCTGAGTCTTGCAGGGGCATAGACCTTTGCAATACTAGGTAGTCGGACACGGCCCTGCCTTCCTGCACAGTCCGTGTTAGACTTGTGGATGAATTCATGTGCCCTCATGAATATGCATGGCACACTGACATCATACCGTTCAACTGCAGTTTCCGAGTAGGACTTATTTAGTTTTACATGGAGGGTTAGTGAATCCGGGGGTATGTCTTTAAACCCTAAGCAATCAGCATAACCACACAAGGACTCAAGAAAGCAGTAAGAATAGTTATGCATGTGCACCACAGCACAGGTCTTACCTCTTTCTTGAGTCCTTGTGTGGTTATGCTGATGTTTTCCAATTCATATCTCACATTTCTTCTTTCTTTGTCTGTGGCTCATACCTGACCATGAGAAATGACTCAAAGAGTATATCATGTTACCCACCATTTAATAAGAAAAATAGAAACAGAAACATGTCAACAAAAACATAGGTTAATAGCTTTATAAGTAAGTACTAGGCAAACAGTCTGCAGGCCATTTTAAGCCTAGACAAAAAACCTTATTCAAAATTTCCCTCCAGCCTCAAGGAGGACAAGACAAGATAGGCCAGAAAACAATTTTAGTTTGCCCATCCAATTATCCAGGTTTACTTTTAAGGTGTCAGGGGTGTTACTCTGCATGACATGTAGAAGACGTTTGTTCCAGAGGTGAGGGATGCTTTGGGATATGAATCAATCATGCCAAGTGTCTTATTTATCTGCTGATCAAGGTATAGTTCCTTTAACTGAGTATTTGATGAACCATTAGTTTTTCAATGAGATAGGAGATCAAACAGACTTGGATCTTTCTTGTCAGAAAAGGCTAGACATAGATCTCCATGGAAAAGTCTTTAAGAGACTGAGTACAGAGAAAGGACTGCCAATCTCTCCTGACAACTATGATTTTTGAGACCATTGATCTTTTAGTTATGAATCTCTGAGGTCTCTCAAGTCATGTGATATGTTTAGATAGGTAACCATTTGAAATGTTGGGACCCACGAAATACGGAGAATGAATGGGAGAAAGAGTGGACTTATATATACTACGTCTGAGATGCCATTTCTCATATTATTCCATTTCCCAAGGTATGGCAATTTTATATTTTGTATATATATAAGGTTGGGGGTGCAGAGAGGTGTAAGCTCTCTTGCAAAAAAAAGTTTTAAGGTGAAAAGTGATTTTCAAGAGTTGCTGTTCTCCTGTGTTTTCAGTCCTTTTTTTTTTGGCTTGTTAGCACTCAGCATTTCAAGTGCCGACATTTCAATAAGGAGCCATTTGGATAAATACACACCAAAAGGTACATTATATTCAATAATGAGTCTGGTAAGATATGAGTAAAGGGGAAGTAAGACTTGTTTGGACCTAGTAGAGATGCCTTTGGAAATTTACTGGGCCAGATAAAAAGCTTTCTGAACTTCTTTGGAGACATGATGGTCAAATGATGAGTAATTATTAACAAGAGCACCCAGATCCCATACAACAGTGTCTGACTGGAGATGTGCATCTCCTATATGGTAAACAAAACTGCTTTGTTTATGTAAATTAACTATGCTATATTCATAGGATTATATTAAGTTACTAGTCTAATGGCCCTGAGGCCCTTACAAGCCTAGCCAAGAGTTTATCCCCAAAAAGAAACCTCAGTCGCCACCTGTTGCCCCTGTCATTGAGGGACACAGGTGGACCCCTGGTACAAATGTGTGGTTTCCCATCCACTCATCAAAGTTGCGCTTGAAGAGGGTCAGCGAGGTACACTGTTTGATGTGTATGGGAAGTCTTTTCCAGAGATGGGGCAGCCTCTGGGAGACAAACTTGTCTCTCCAGCAGGTTTTGTTGATATTGCATATTAGATTTAGGTCTTTTGAGCAGGTAATGTGCGAGGAGTTAGACTTATGGATATAGAACATCTCTAGTAGGGCAGAGTCCGTGATTGCCTTGTAGCCTAGACACAGATCGCCGCTGAGCAATCTGTACGACACCAAGTAGAATGATAATGATTTGAGTCTGTCCACATAGGACAGGTGTTGGAGGTCATGGATTCTCTTTGTGAGGTATTTCTGTGGCCTTTCCAGTTGGTGCAGATGTTTGGAGACATACATACTAAACAGGGCGTTATACTCAATTATTGGTCTAATGAGGGAGCAGTATATAGAGGTAATAACCTCCTTTTTTCTAGATGCAGTCTCTTTACTTATGAGGTGAACCAAGTAAAAGGCTTTTCTGACCACTGCTGCTACATGATGGTAGAATGTGAGATTATTATCAACCTGAGTACCCAGGTCTCTCACCACAGGTTGTGTGTTTAGGGGGTTGCCGTTGATGTGGTAATCAGTAGGGGCCATGTTTCTGCCAAATGGTGTGATGATACTTTTTTTTGCGTTTTTATTCTTTTACATTTAATTTGAGACCATTGTCCTTGCACCAATTGTTAACATGGTCTAAGCCATGTTGGAGCAATTGTGAGTCAGTTGAACATGGAATAATAACACCCAATTTATAGTCATCTGCAAACTAAGCTATCCATAGCCTGAAGGTCTGAGAAATATATGCCAAATGGAAGAGGGCTCAAAACTGAACCCTGCCTTATTTGGTTTGAGAAGTGGCACCTGCTACTTTAACCACATGGGTTCTATTAGACAACCAATTAGCTATCCATCACACAAATATTAGGAGTTAAATTCAGATTTACAAGTCTATCAATAATGCCTGTATGGGGAATAGTGTCGAAGGCCTTGGCCAAGTCTAGATATGCTGTATGCTCTTTAATTGATGGAAGGTGTATACCCAAGAAGACTGAACATTGTAATTAAATCAAAAGGTGCTTCAACAAAGTATTAGTTTAAGGGTATGCACATTTATGCAACCGGCTTATTGTATGTTTTTTATTTTTTATATTTTTCCCCTAACCAATTTGTTTGTTTTGCAATTGAATTGTATAGGTTATAGGCCACATTAAAGTTAGGAAAAGTTTTGAAATTATTTATTGTGGTCTCATTTTTTTATATCACAAAAACATGGCATTTTAACAGGGGTGTGTACACTTTTTATATCCACTGCTATATGTGTCACCAAGTCCCTAACTACTGGGTCAGCCCTTAGTGATGTATTGTTAATATGATAGTTACCAGGGGTGGATGACTTCCTGAAGGATACTATTATGCATTTCTTGGCATCTAGTTTAAGTCCATGGCTCTGGCACAAGTTATTTGCTTGTGTCAACCCTTGCTGGAGGACATTAGTGTCAGTGGGGAATTCTATGTCTGCTCTTAATTTGCAATCATCTGCAAATTTAGTAAGCCAGAGGACCTTGACATTGGCCTTGACTTCAAAGAAGTAAATGCCAAAAAATAGAGCTCCCAGGACTGATTCTTTAGGGACTCTGCTTGTGAGTGGCCTCTTTGTAGAGGTGGGTACCCCAATTCCAATTTCCTGGGTACTGTCTGAGAGCCCACTGGCTATCCACTGGGTGATGAATGGGTTTATACCTAACCTGTTGAGTTTGTCAACAATGCCTAAGTGGAGTATTGTGGCAAATGCCTTGGCCAGGTCAAGGTAGGCAGTTTAAGAAATCAAATAGGTTGAGAAGGCATGACCTGCTCTTGATGAAACCAAATTGGGTTAGGTCCAGTATTTGCAGGTTTCCTATGTCATCATTGATCATTTCCATAATAATTATTTCCATGGCTTTGCAAATCAGACTTGTGAGACTTATGGGTCTGTAGTTTCCAGGGTCTGTAGATGGCCCACCTTTGTATACAGGAATGACTTTTGCTGTTTTTTATTTGTGAGGCATGAAGCCTGTTTAGAGGTGACAGTTAAATAGCAGTTCCAGAGACCAGACTGGTCATGTTTCATGCTATTTAGAAGGCATCCTGGAAAACTGTCTGGCCCCATTGAAGAAGTGTTCTTGGCCTTAGAGAGAACATTGAGGACCTGTTGCCTACTGATAGATAGAAGGGGGAAATATATTTGATGGTATTTCCTGATGGGAGGTTGGGGGGAGAGAGAGGTCAGTTTAGAGTTGAATTTGTCTGCCATTAGGTTTGGTATATCTTCTGAGTGAGTATAGGTGTCTCACTTAACTATGAGCTCTACATACAACTGTATATTGCCTTTGAGGTTGTAGAAATAGCTAAAAAATGCCTTTTGTTTGACCTTGTCCTGGGAGGCCAAATTTATATCAAATTTGGCTTTGGTAGACTTTATTTTTCCTATGAGTTGTTTGCTTAGATTGATGAGAGTGTTTTAATCTTTCTGGGTGTTATGCCTCCCAATTTTTGCCACAGTTTTCTTCCTTCTGTTATACAGCCTGCTAATGTTATGATTACACCAGTGTAGGTTGTTTTATGAGTTAGTTCTGTACTTCGTCTTGGGTACAAGGTACCTCTATGCAGCTTTTAGCATGCTTGTATAGGGATTCTGTGAACAGCTCCACATATGCAGCAGCAGTGTTCTCAGGGTTTATGGAGCTTGAAGTTTTGCCAGGTTATCACTTAAAAGTTGGAAGTTAGCCTTAGAGTAGTTCCTGAACATTCCAAAGTTAGCTAGGGTTCCAGGTTTTATTTTTACTTCAAAGGAGATTGTTTTGTGGTGTGACCATACAAGAGAAGACATTGCACTATGGACTGTGCAGCACTCTCCCATATTAGTGATGACCAAATCCAGTATATTTTCACCCCTGGCTGGTGCATTGACAATCTGATCCAGGTAGTTTATGTTTACAAAATCCAGGACTCTCTATTCCTGCATGTTTGGTGTCATATATGATTCCCAGCTAATAATGAGTTAATTAAAGTTGCCCATGAATATGGCATTGGATTGGATGGTGAATGTTTCCAACAAGTTTTAATACATGCTCTGGATTTCCTGGAACATAGAGGAGGACCTATAGCTTGCAAGGAAGTGGTATAGGATTTTGCCTATGGTGATTTGAACATGGAGAAGCTCAAGTGCATTGTTCTGTTTGGCCAGCCTTGAGGCATATTTATTTTTTTATGTAAATCGAGACACCTCCACCTTTACACCCAGTCTGTGTAGTAGCTGGTCTAAATGTGTGGAAGGCATTATAGCCTTGCACTGCTGGTGTGCTTTCAGTGGATTTTAAACCATGTCTTGGTGGCTGCACAGATGTCAGCATTATCTGGGGTGAGAAGGGCTTATAAGGTGTGTAGTTTTTTGTTTAGACTCCTACCATTGAGCACTAACATCTTTAGATTTTCTTGGTTTTGATTTGCTATGTTGAAAGTGTTTTCAGTTAGGCATTGCCTAAAAAAGGTACATATACAGTTTTGTATCAGTAAATATTTATTTTGCACAAAGATCCTGCACTTACAAACTAGATGGAAAGTCAACTTGCTGGAAGCTATGCTACAGGTGAGAATCGTGCCAAATATGGGAATCATGGGACCTATCAAGGTGTGGTGCACATTGTGAATAATTACTTCTGCACTGGAAACTACCTGGCAATTCAGGGACTAGTCATTACTCTTGTATGCATACATTTGAGAGCTGGCAGCCAGGTAGGGATTTCATTGCTACATGTGTGTGATCTATGATATCTAGTGCTTCATAGATGTATGCAATGTTATCAAAGACATGCATAGTGGTGTCTTTCTCCTTTGTTTTCCTAGAGATCCAGACAGGCTCTCCCATGTGCAGAAGCATCAAGAAATTTGGTAAGTATTTTTGAGTGAGTTATCTGTGATATACATTACGTTCCCCCACTTACTCACTAAATGTTTTTTATATTAATTTATTTTGTTCATCAGTGTCCTTGGGAGAGAGCTTTTTTTTAATCTTTGGCAGCTGTTTTAAATTTGGTGCTCCTGTGTAGGGCTGTTCTGCACTCAGCATAGCTATAATGTGCACCACATAAATACAGGTGATTTCATCTGACTGTTTGCTTAATATCCGTACTATTCTCCCCCAAATTATTTGGGTTTGTCTTCCACATCTGTAAGTGGGTTTCCCTCAAGCTGTGTTACATGTCAGTATTCGATGCCTTCAGCAACTGCTTAACTACTTATTAAGACTAGCCACTGTCTTCTTTGTGGAACCCTTTCACTGCTCTATCAACCAGTAAGTGCTAGTTGTTTGCACAGAGAGGCACCAAAACCAGTGTAGTTGCTTTTATTAAAGTAATCTGCTGTAGTCTGTAGTATCCTGATCCCAGACAATTAGTTGCTCTTTTTCTTCATTTACTAAGTACAAATATACATTTCGAATGCACTTCTCTCACAAAAAAAACCCACTACCCCCAGGATTCATGAAGCTCGGCGCAACGCCGGCATTAGGCTTGCACTGACCGTGCGGCGTGTAGATGGTGCAGTAGTGCCATATGCATATTAATGAAGGCACTCTGCCGCCCCAGCCACGTGCATAGGAAATGAGCGTGAGTGCATGGGGTGTGTCGAAGTGCCATATGGAGGCGTGGAAATGTCTGCTGTTGACGTGCAACCTAAAATGATGAATATTACAGTCGGCCTGCAATAGTAATCACACATGTCAGTGTGCATGGATACTGAAACGTATGCAAAGCATGCAAGACAGTTCTTGTGAACACAAAATTAAGAAGCAAACACAAATGCACATTAGCAAATATCGAGTCTCTATTCCTCGAACAAATGACACTTAAAACCGTGTGCCAGTATTCTAATGCAGTGTTGATAGTTATACCAAGTGGGAGTGAAATGCATCATGTTAGCGCGCCGCCAATGGCTAAGTCTAGCCCAATGGTCAGGGTAATCACCTGTCCCACATTGTGAAGGATAGTACACAGCTGGGCAGTTGTGTCCATACCAAAACCATTCTAAATGTAAAATATCCTGCAACCGTATGACATAATTATGTCCCGCATTGCATGTAATAGTCACATACAATAGTTATTTATGTATGCAACATACATGTTACAAAAAATAGAATAAATGTCCAAATAATGTTCTTTGCTATGCCTCAGACTCACCAAACAGCCGAAAAATAAGTACAATGAAAGAAAAGGTGAGACTCCGCTGGATGTTCCACTGCTTTATTAAAATACACAAAAAGTTGTATCCAAAACTGGTAAGAAACTCCAACAAAATAAATATCCACTGACAAGCTGGTTAAAACCCTTCATCAGATCACATCTAAAAACACTTCCTGATATTTAAAATACATGTCAACCAATGAGAGTTAGTAAAAAGCCTGCCTTTTCTGCAAGGCTGGTTTTAAAGGTACACAGTCATTTAAGCCCGGAGTTCTGTGGGCCATCAATTCCAAAATCCATTTGGACTCCATAGATTCAGTTAATAGTTTAACATCACCCCCCGTATTGTTCATGACAACGTTAACCACTGCTTTGAATTTAAAATTATGTGTGGGGTGGGTCTCAATATGCTTATATAAAGCATTATGTGCATCTTTATTCCTAATTGAAGACATATGTTGCAATATTCTTACCTTAAACATATTGTTGGTCTTGCCAACATAAAAACATATGCATTCAGTGCACTCCTCTATGTAAACTAAACTACTTGTCCTACAGGTAGCTTTTGCTTTGAAATTAAAGACATGTCCACTGACTGGATGTGTAAAGGTGTGATCTTTATTTATAAATTGGCATGCTTTACAATATCCACATGGGACACTGCCAATTTTTCTTTTAGGATACAAGTTTGTCACTGTTTTCTCTTTACAAAGGATATCTTTTTAGATTCTTGTTTCTCCTATAACCAAATTGTGGATAAGCCCCACTATATTTCTTAACTTGTTATCTCCTCAAAATATTCCAGTTTCTGTTGACAATATCCTGATGTCTCCTATATTACTACTATATAAACAGTACCCTTGGTTCATTAAGTTTGTGTGTGGTATTAGTGGTTCTTATTTCCCTTTATTACATTTAAGCCATGGCTTAAATCTATTATCTCTTTTGTGTGATTGGTATCAACCACTCTATTAACCAGTTCTCCTCTAGCCCTTTCTAAAAGTTGTTCTTCAAATTAACCATTTCACATTCAAACATCTTATCATCCAGATTCAATCTGGAAATTCTGTAATCTGGCCCTGAACAATATTTGAAAACATATATCGGGTGTATGATCAAAAGCATTGTATTTTCCAGCACTCCTTCCTATAGGCTTGATGAAAGCCAGCTTCATTTTGTGATATACATACATCTAAAAATCAATATTAGTGGTTGAACATTTCTTAGTAAACTTCAGGAATGTAGTAGTGGAGTGTAGATAGTCTAAAAAACCATCCAAAGATGTAACATCATCCTTCCACAAAAAGAAAATCGCCCACAAAGCGTGTATATAAATGTATATATTGCATCCATTCTGGCTTATTAAAATCATAGCCTTTTCCCAATGCCAAAGGACCATATTGGCAAGTATTGGCACAGGAGTGCCCATGGCCACCCTGTGCCTGTCTATATGTATGTTGTGCTCCTACAAACACATTATTTTCTAGAACCAGGGTTAATAAAGTACTGATTAATATTATTTTCCTCATCAACATTCTGATCTGCCAATACCTCACTAACAGCTTGACCCATAGTCATTACTAATTACAGTAAATAGGTTTTGAACATCTAAGGTAACCATCAAAAATCTCTATTTATTTGTGTCCTCTCTATTCATCACCATTCAACAAAAAAATCCTGTGTCTTTAAGTATGGTGGACAATTTATCTATAAAGGATGTAATGTATGTTCAGCCATATGGAAATATTTTCCATCACCACCCTCTGCCAGAAACTATGGGTCGTAATGGTGGGTCATGAAGAGACTTGTGTATCTTTGGTAGACCTAAAGATGGGACGAATAGCCTTGTCTATCAATAAAATTTATATGTATCATCACTGATTTTCATTTCAAAAGCAATCTTTTTAAACAATTATGTACTTTATCTACTATAATTTTTACACCAGGATTAATCTGTATATATGTATGTTTATCTGATAGCAATTCTTCTATTTTCTGACATACATAATAGTGTATCACTAATACCACCGCTCCTTTATCAGCTGTTTTAATGACTAAATTTTGTTGTTACTTAAAGCAGACACTGCTTTCTGTTTTTGTGTCAAATTATGGTATTCATTAAACACCCTATTCTTAAAATATTCCTAAAGTCATGTTCACAGTTATAAATAAATTAAGAGCTGGAGAAAGGTGGTATATAACAGCTTGGCTGTCTAAGGGTTGTGTTGTATTCATTATTAACACCAAAAGCACATTTCAATGCTAAATTTCTACAAAAAAGCATGATATCAAGCATAACTTCATTAAAATCACTAAGTCTGTCCGGTACAAAGGTCATGCCTTTGTTCAAGACATATAATTCTTCGCTATTCAAAATATAAGAAGATAAATTAAAAACACGGGAGCTGGCAACTGCTATTTCCTCTGAGCATGTTTCGGTTGACAGTACCGCATTAACCCAAGCTGACACTGCCACGAAAGATAATTCCTGTTTAGGAGCTTGTCCAAAACACACGCAAGGTCCCACACGTTTTTTGGAGCAGTTGCCAGCTCCCGTGAAGAAACGAGGATGGAAACGCTCGTTGAGCGAGGGGAGAGACCCGAACAAAAGAAGGAAGATATTAGATTGACTTTTAACCATGATGATGGTATTGTTTTTAATTTATCTTCTTATATTTTGAATAGCGAAGAATTATATGTCTTGAACAAAGGCATGACCTTTGTACCGGACAGACTTAGTGCTTTTAATGAAGTTATGCTTGATATCATGCTTTTTGTAGAAATTTAGCATTGAAATGTGCTTTGGTGTTAATAATGAATACAACCCTTAGACAGCCAAGTTGTTATATACCACCTTTCTCTCCAGCTCTTAATTTATTTATAAGTAGCTGTGAACATGACTTAGTGGAATATTTTAAGAATAGGGTGTTTAATGAATAGCACAATTTGACACAAAACAGAAGAAAGCAGTGTCTGATTTAAGTAACAACAAAAATTTAGTCATTAAAACAGCTGATGGGGAGCGGTGGTAGTATTAGACACTATTATGTATGTCAGAAAATAGAAGAATTGCTATCAGATAAACATACATATATACAGATTAATCCTGTGGGTGTAAAAATTATAGTAGATAAAGTACATAATTGTTTAAAAAGATTGCTTTTTGAAATGAAAATCAGTGATGATACATATAAATTTTATTGATAGACAAGGCCGCCATTCCCATCTTTAAAGGTCTACCAAAGATACACAAGTTCTTCATGACCCACCATTACGCACTCCATAGTTTCTGGCAGAGGGTGGGTGACGGAAAATATTTCCATATGGCTGGAACATACATTACATCCTTTTATAGATAAATTGTCCACCATACTTAAAGACACAGGATTTTTGTTTAAATTGGGTGATGTGAATAGAGAGAGGACACAAATAAATAGAGATTTTTGATGGTTGCCTTTAGATGTTCAAAACCTATTACTGTAATTAGTAATGACTATGGGGTTCAAGCTGTTAGTGAGGTACAGATCAGAATGTTGATGAGGAGAAAATAATATTAATCAGTACTTTATTAACCCTGGTTCTAGAAAATAATGTGTTTGTAGGAGCACAACATACATATAGACAGGCACAGGTGGCCATGGGCACTCCTGTGCCAATACTTATGCCAATATGGTCCTTTGGCATTGGGAAAAGGCTATGATTTTTAATAAGCCAGAATGGATGCAACATATACATTTATATACACGTTTTGTGGACGATATTTTCTTTTTGTGGAAGGATGATGTTACATCTTTGGATGTTTTTTTAGACTATCTACACTCCACTACTACATTCCTGAAGTTTACTAAGAAATGTTCAACCACTAATATTGATTTTTTAGATGTATGTATATCACAAAATGAAGCTGGCTTTTCATCAAGTCTATATAGGAAGGAATGCTGGAAAAATACAATGCTTTGTTTCGATAGCATGCACCCCCGATATATGTTTTCAAATATTGTTCAGGGCCAGATTGGCAGAATTTCCAGATTGAATCTGGATGATAAGATGTTTGAATGTGAAATGGTTAATTTGAAGAACAACTTTTTAGAAAGGGGCTATAGAGGAGAACTGGTTAATAGAGTGGTTGATACCAATCACACAAAAAGAGATAATAGATTTAAGCCATGGCTTAAAATGTAATAAAGGAAATAAGAACCACTAATACCACACACAAACTTAATGAACCAAGGGTACTGTTTACATATAGTAGTAATATAGGAGACATCAGGGATATTGTCAACAGAAACTGAACATTTTGAGGGGAGATAACAAGTTAAGAAATATAGTGGGGCTTATCCACAATTTGGTTATAGGAGAGAACAAGAATCTAAAAGATATCCTTTGTAAAGAGAAAACAGTAACCCAAACTTGTATCCTAAAAGAAAAATTGGCAGTGTCCCATGTGGATATTGTAAAGCATGCCAATTTATAAATAAAGATCACACCTTTACACATCCAGTCAGTGGACATGTCTTTAATTTCAAAGCAAAAGCTACCTGTAGGACAAGTAATTTAGTTTACATAGCGGAGTGCACTGAATGCACATGTTTTTATGTTGGCAAGACCAACAATATGTTTAAGGTAAGAATATTGCAACATATGTCTTCAATTAGGAATAAAGATGCACATAATGCTTTATATAAGCATATTGAGACCCACCCCATGGGGTAATGTTGTCATGAACAATACGAGGGGTGATGTTAAACTATTAACTGAATCTATGGAGTCCAAATGGATTTTGGAATTGATGGCCCACAGAACTCCGGGCTTAAATGACTGTGTATCTTTAAAACCAGCCTTGCAGAAAAGGCAGGCTTTTTACTAACTCTCATTGGTTGACATGTATTTTAAATATCAGGAAGTGTTTTTAGTATGTGATCTGATGAAGGGTTTTAACCTGAAAGCGCTTGTCAGTGGATATTTATTTTGTTGGAGTTTCTTACCAGTTTTGGATACAACTTTTTGTGTATTTTAATAAAGCAGTGGAACATCCAGCGGAGTCTCACTTTTTCTTTCATTGTAAAAAATAGAATAAGCAAGTAAACAAAACAGAAGGAGCATATAAACTGCTACAACAATAAGCTAACATGTAGGCATAAAACAAAAGTATTATCCGTTGCACTGACCGTGGGTATGTATTGTCCTGTAGAATCTGATTTGTGTCCGGAATATATCCCATCCTGGCCATATGAAATGGTGGCAACCCTACCAATGGTCAGAGCATTCAGCCAAAATCCACCCATATGCGGTCCAAGCCGTTCTTGTCAGGATGTGTCAAAGTGGAATGGGTATTACCCGGGTGTACCTACCATGTCATGAAAGATAAGTATTTGCGTGTACCTATGTGCATGATGTACAGCATGTAGAAGGTGAAAAATGCAAGGGTAGTCCTCACAACCATACAGGTATCCGACATATGTAGTGTATGCAATGTGTTCCCTTGACCGTGTCAAGGGCCATCAACCAAAGAAGGGATGGATGGAGTGTTTGGAATATGTGTGTAGGGGGGGATGGGTAATGTTATAATCCACAAAGACGAGACTGTGTAGGATGCACAATAGGTGAACTGGAGGTGTATGAGGGAGCAGCGGGTGAATCAGAAAGAAACACAAAGAACAAACATACACATCTGCAATACAGCCTGACAGGTCATAATGTAGAACACAATCACACAAATATATGAATATTAAAATGTGCGATACACATGTACAGAAACGTCACCGGCACATACCCACAGAATGGTCTGGATGGAACCGGGCCATCCAACTGCAACACACCTGCATGCATAATTGAATACCCATCATTCCCTCTACAGCACACAACCCGCCCCCATTCCTGAACGTCCACCAAATCCAGCCATACTTGGGCTACTAGCTTGGGGCAGCCATATCTACACATAGTAACCTCTACTCATATGTAGTAGGCAGTGTCACCCTAAGCAGTGTCAGGATTGCAAACTATGTATCCTTTGCATGTAAAACCCTATCATATTTTTGTAAATCCAAAAAAATCGACGGTTATTGGCTTGTTCAATTTTTGGATATCCCTCATGGGATAAGTATCCTGTGTAAACATCAGACTTGGTATCATGACACGATGTCCAGTCCTGTAGACATCTGGACACAAGTTGTATGTGCAGTAGTGGTTCACGAGACTGCTCAGCCTCGGGATGGTCATGCAGAACCTACTACCCAGGATCAAACACCTGTCCGTGATGCACGTCTCCCCACATGAATTATCGAGAGAATATACTGTACACAGTGGCATAGTGGCACTTGGAAATAGGGTGATTAAGGTGCTGACGTAAGTAGGGTACCTCCTGACCCACTTTGTGAGGGACAGTCCTTGTTTGGGTAGGTGTGTACTGACCAAGAATGATACAATGGCAAATGTCCTGTGATTGTAGGAAATAACTATGTACCATATTTCATGTAACAGTTGCCTAAAACAGTTATTTCTGGATGTAAAATACGTAAATCGGACAAGAAACAGAATAAGTAACTAAAGTGCTACAGGAATAGGCTCTCATCTAGGAAAATAATGAATGGTCTAAACCCTGTACTGACCATGGGTATGTGTTGGCCTAAACAATCTGGTGTATCCAGAATATATCCCATCCTGTACATATGAATATGTGGCAACCCAACCAATGGTCAGAGCATTCGCACAATAACTGGCCAGCCTCTTAATCACTCATAAAACCAGTGACCCTTGGAGGAAAGGTGTTGAATGACACTTGAATGACTAATGACAATAATTAAGAGTAATAGACGCATTTAACTGCAGAAAATAAGTATTAATACATATGGCTCTGAATCTGTCAACATGTTTCAAGTTAATAGTACTAATATTGTAGAAGTGTCCGTGATTGTCCCTGATTTGTCATTGCCTTGTCCCTGTCACTGTTGAAATTAGTCCCTGAGTATCACAGAGATGCGTACACATATATACACCAACCAACTGTCACATTTGTTGACAGTCATATTGCATACCCGTAGTGAAGTCATAAGTGATGTCCAGAATAATATCCATCATATATATGAATGAATGAAATAGTCATAAATAAAGCATTCGTAATGAATGTGAAGGGAAACACCAGTGGAAACACCCCCCACCCTGTATTATGTAGTGGAACCACCCCCCACCCTGTATTATGTAGTACCAACATAATAATCTGGTCAGAGGTACCCAAACCCCTGCATCTGTAAACACATGTAGAATGTTAAAATTGGGACCAACTCTGTCCATGTGCTACATAGGTTCATAGGTTCATAGGTTCATACTAGGCTATCTGCCCTAGGGCATTTATAAGCCTAGCCAGAGTGTGTGTGGCTTTCACCACCCCTTAGGATGAGAATACTATACCCATTAGTTTGCTGTGCTCTGTCCAGCAGTGACACAGAGATGATTCCCGGGTAAAACCCACGATCTCCCATCCACTCGTCAAGATTTCTCTTGAACAGAGTCAGTGAGGGCTCTGCCTCATGGACTGGTATTCTGTTCCATAGTCTAGGGAGAGTCTGGGTCATGTATTTGTCCTCCAGCCACATCCTATTTATATCCGTGTTGAGGTTTAAGTCTCTTGCTCTCGTGGCTCTGGTGGATTTGGATTTTTTGAGGTGGAGCATGTCCATTAATTCCGGGTTGGACATGGCCTTGTATGTCAGGCACAGATCACCTCTGAGCAGATGGTATGCGACTGAATAGAGCTGGAGTTTCTTCAGTCGGGCATCGATGACATATGTTTGAGCCCCTTTATCCTTTTGGTGAGGAACTTTGGGGTCTTCCAACTGCTGCAGGTGTCGGGTAAGGTACATTCTAATGGGGCGTTGTACTCGATCATTGGTCTGATAAGTGAAGAGTACAGGGGTACAATGACCTCTCCTGATCTGGATGTGAATCCCTTCATGATCAGGTGGGCAATGTAGAAGGTCTTCCTAACCACTTTGGCAATGTGAGTGTCAAAGAGAGTTACTGTCAACTT
>NC_056744.1:458147471-458165496 GCF_019279795.1 Protopterus annectens | reverse complement strand
GTCGGGGTGTCAGTGTGTGTGTGTGTGTGTGTGTGTGTGTGTGTGTGTGTGTGTGTGTGTGTGTGTGTGTTTGTGTGTGTGCATTGTATAACAGCTATAGTGAGTGTGCACTCTGTAATAGACCAGCATACTCTCCAGAATTTGTTTCAAATCCTTTGGTTAGCAGGATCCCCAGAACCCTGGAAGGGATGATGTAAGATATTAGAAAATGGATAACTAGAAGCTGGAGTGACCCCAGTAGTAACTAAGCTCTTTGTAAACCAGTTACCATATTTACTTTGGGTAAGCTTATTAAGCAATGCTCAGTGTGTGCAGGTTAAGTATTGAATTTCTAAATGGGTTGGTAGTGGTTCAGAGAAAGGTCACATTTTTAGAAGAAGTAGTTATTAGATGGAGGGCATATTCTAGATGAGCTAAAAGTGTCATTTTACTTCTGGTGTCCCTGATTTTGCAGGTATGTAAGTAAGACATCTCTGTCCCAGAAAATGAGCTTATTCATTTTTTATTTTTTTTAGTCAATATGCTGGTTGAATGTGGGACTTTGGTCAAGATACAGCTCAGGGTATGTGGATGCAGCTTTCTTTCAAGAGGTTTAAGGCACGGGCGAAGAGATATTAGGGAGGGGTCAATGATCAACCTGTTGTCTAAGACTAGGCTAAGTTTTTTGTTGTTGTTGTTGTTGTTGTTGAGAAGCATCTTCATATTCAACAGCAAGTTTGAGAATAGACTAAGATCAGTTTTGAGTTGGAATTTGATGGCTAAAGGATATGTTTCACCTGTTTATCATCATCATCATCACCATCACCATTATTATGTCATCAGAATAAAGAATGATAGGCTGCTTTGACATATTACATCATTGTTTATTTACAAACTTTAAGAATAGTAGTGTGGCTGGTATTTTGCTTTATGGCACAACTTGGTAAAGATGTTGGTAGAAGGCAGCAACCTTCCTATATTTACACAGGCAGCTCTTTTGAAGATAAAGTTTATGAACCAGTTTGTGCCTTCTGTATACATATTTGCAGAGATACTTGTCCACTACATATTTGTGATCCACAAGGTAAATTCCCATACTTAGGTCAGTAATACTGCCTGGTACGTCTATTCTTATCTATTTTAATTATAATGTTATCGGTGGGGTCCAGATTGCGGCCATTGTGCTTCTGCCTGTTCAGAAATCACATTGGTGTTTAGATAAACATTTATAAAAATTTCCATGCATGGGATAAGAATATAGTTTGTAGTGAATCCATTTTTTAGGAGTTAAACAAGGGCTGCGAGAATAGAAATGGATCTGAAATCTGTTGCACAGTTTGGATTGGAAGTTTTGGTCTGAAGGTCTGACAATGGATTTGCTGCACACAGATAGATCATCTGAAGTTATGTTAAAGTGGGATGGAAACAATCTTTACAAAGTTTAATTAGTCAGAATCAGAATAGAAGTGAATCAGATCATTTTAGAACATAGTTAGGGCATTTGTCAGAAGAGTTTCAAGTGTTGTTTTAGTCCTGGAACTGGAGTAGAAGGGCAGAGTGAATGGAGCTGGTATTAATGTTTTTGGAGTATGTTGGTCAGGAGTGGAATATAGGTGAAGTGTTAATATATCACTAAATAAGGTTGCAGCAGGCATAAGACTTTATTGATTGGATACGGTCTGAGGGTGAAGGGTCTCCATTTGACATCCTTCTAGTGATTCAGTTAACTTCTTTCCTGAAGTGTTTAGGGGGACAAGGAATTTCACTTGGGACAACTGGATAAAAAATTCTATGTCACTGTACTGGTGTTTCTTTCTGGTTAGATTGCACGGTACTACAAATCTACCATGAATTTTACTAAGATGATATTCTTCAAGCAAGACAAGGATTGGTTCATGGGCTTTAAGATTGTTTCTAATTATTTTGTTAGCCACAAATGAATTTTGATTGAAATAATGTTGCATGGAAAGTTGAGGGTCAGTACTTCAAAGAGAGCGTGACTACTGATTGAAATTATGGTCATTTTTAGTCTTTTGCCAGCTGGATGACATCTGTTTCTGTAGACTTGGAAGAGTATTACTTGATGTTTGCATGGAATGCTGGTATTTATTACTTTTTTAATAGGAGTGAGTATTTTTTTTTCAGTTGTTAGAGGTAGGAAGTAGGATACTCAGAGATTTATTTTTTAAAAAAGAATGGAAGTGTCACATACCTAGGTCATGGTTATTAATGTAGATAGGTTATGCAGTGCAGATAGCCTGCATGTTTTATGGAGAATAAGAGCACTGCTACCAACTCTACCTCAAAGTCTAGCACAGGAGAGGTAATTGTAACACGGAATGCAGTTATCAACATCAGCAACTCAAAGCTCCTAATATTCTGCTATTGTTGGTATGTCAATGGCTAGTCTCTCTAGTCAAGTGTGTAGTTGTACTAACGTGTTTATTAAACTTTCAGCATTTAATAGGAAACACGTTTAGATCTTATCACTTAGGACCAAGAAGCCCAAAAAGAGAAAAACATGGAGGGGCCTAGAATTTTATTTATTTACTTATTTATTTTGAATTTGTTTTTTGAATATTCAGCATTATGTCATAAATAGTTTTGAAGAATTGATCTGGCTTTGTGTTCTAATAGCTTCAATGTGCAATGGTCTTGCTAGTTTTTAACTATAGCCTGGAAACTTTTTCATGTTATAGCAATCACGTTAGGAGTCTCTTTAGGAGGCAGGTTCTTAGAAAAGTAATGAGAATAAAGGCAGTTTTTTTAGAAATGTAATTTTAGGTGACTATACATTTAGTAAATTCATGTTTAAGGAGATATTCAAAGCTTCAAAGGGCAGTAAGATAAAAGTGTGATAGAAGAAATATAAGGAGATTCAAGGTTGTATAAACTAAAGGCATTTAACTCTTAATTTAGAAACTCTGCTTATTATAGAGATTTAGTGTTTTTTTTTCCTTATTTGTGTTGTTAGTGAAGAAATATGCTCTTTGTGTATAGAAGGATGAAGGATGATGCACAAGTACATCTGTTAGAGATTTAATTCTGGCACTTGTTATCGAGAAAGATGTGTATGACCTTAAGATTCATTATAGTGAGGAGGTGAAATGGTGGCTAATTCTGGACTATTTAATTGTAGAGATTTAGGCATGAATAGGAAATGGGGATGGGTGAATTTTAGGGAGCCAACTCTACAATGTGCATGGAACAATCAGATTAAATGCTGGTACAAGTGCACCATGTTAGCAGACATCTGATCTAAGCATACAGAAAGCTGGTATTAAAATACAGCAAAAAGAGACATAAGTAATGCCCAGATTGTAAGCAAAACTGCAACTCATATTTCTATTCAGGTACCTATTCATAATAGGTGTGACTATGGGCTATTATATAATTAGATTCATCAACTGGAAATAACATAATTTAATACAGAACATTAGAAGAGCACCTCAGGCATAGTTCATGCAGGGGATGCAAAGTAAAACCTCAATCCCAAAATTAAGTTAAAAAAACAATGCTTTCTTTTCTAGTCTATATGGAAAGGGATTTAGTTGGGTATTTTCCATATTGGGAATATGGTACTGCAATTAAACAAAAAATGATGCACAATACACACCAGTTTCTAAATTCCAGCCATCATTTTTGTACAAAAACTGGTATAAAATAATAAAAAAGAAAATGTTTTATTTATGAATCCCTATATGTATCATTCCATGACATCAAGACAATAACTAAAATGTATACTTAAATGGATGTACTACTAATACCGAGTTATCAAGAATTTAACATGGACATAATAATATACATCGGTTTACCATACCTCCTATTGTTTGAGAAAATGCAATCACTGCATTACAAAGTACAACACACTATGAATACCATGGCAGATAACAATATAGCAATGCATTCAAATTGCTGTTATCATGACTCAGTACAATAGTACTAAGAATCATGTTTTTTTAAGTACAAACTGTTAAAAACATGACAAATAATAGACATCATTATGTGATTCTTACAACTATCACTTCATGTTGCTATTATCATAAATCAATAAAATAGCTCTGATGACTCTCCAAGTTTTATGTCATCATACATGATATTTTTTTTAAACCAGCACTATATTTAATATTTAATAATAGTATCTATAACAACAAGATTCAGCAAACAAAGAAAAACAAAAGGGCTTAAGCAGAATTCAGCATTCAATACAATAGTTTGCTAGTGACTAGTTACAATGAATCACACAATTCTGCTTATTATAATTGTTATAGATAAATAATAACTGATAAGTGTTTGCAAGGGCTTCACAAATGCCCAGGGGCAGCTCATGCCATCGAACTGCAGGACTGCAGCCCTCCCAGCAAAAATAGACATTTTGCATTGTAAAAAAATAAAAAAAATGTATTTAAATATACTTTGTTTCATTTGAATCATGTTGTGCTCCTAATCCTAAGCGAGTCTGCAAAGTCCTGGAGCTCAAACTGCACATGCTCATTGAATTCCGTGTTTTTGGGGTTTTTTTTAGCAAAGCCCGGAAATCTAGACTGCTGTTAAAGATTAAAGAGAAGGCATCAGTGTGATGCCCAGAAGTCTATGTGGTTTAACCGCACAGTAAATTAGAAGGGGGTTCGGACAGCCACGTCCACAGGCACGTATATGATGTGGACGGCTGGATTGCTACTGATTGGTTCTCGCTGTCTTCTCAAAAAAGAGAGCGATAAACAATCAGTAGCACTAATAGTACAGAAACAGTAAACAGCTGGGTAGGGTCTTCAGTTTTGGTTCAAACCTTTAAAAATACCACAGGAAGGCAAGCAAATTCTTCATACCATGTTGCACATAACTGAAATGAAATGTTTAATATTTCTGTATTCTTGTATTCATAGTGTCAGTCTGTCTTTGTCTTAATGAAATGAGTAATTATGTTGTTTTTTAGAGCTTTGTTGTAATGAGGTTAGGAGAATCGACAAGTCATTTGTAAAACAAGGCCATATTGAGTTTGGTTCTTTAAAATAGAGTGTATGGTTTAAGAAGCTGACAAGTTTATTGCACAGACATGTACTTTTCTAGGCTTGCGGGTTTATCCCAGTGGCCCTCACTTGAGCAGCTTGTGACAGAGCCTGTTACTTCTTAACCAACTCATAGATCACCTTGAAAAGGGGGAGGATGCTTGTACCTAGTGGGTCTTAGTAAACAAGTTAAAAAGAGCTAAGCAAGTGGCACAGTATATATGCTTTAAGAGGAACAGCTTGTTAACAGATATTTTACGCTTTTTTGAATGGTTCTGTAATTGATAGAACACACCTGTGGAAACTGTGGAGACTAATTTAGTGAAGCAAATTGTATTTGCACTGGGGTTGAAAGCTTCACAAAGTTTAGTCTGTAGTTAAGGCAGCGATATTTTACTTCACTGGCTCACCAGATGTGCAGTAGCAAGCACCACCCAAAGAATATTCTGTCTTTTACTGGGTATCCGGAGTTAGATTAAAGGTTTATGTTGGTAGGAGGGTGAGCTGCATATTAAAACCCTTGTATTGTTTTAAGTGCGTTTTGTAGAGATGCTGATTAAAGCTTTGTTTTGTTTGTTGTTGTGAAATTTAATTTGTAATGTATTTACAATTAGGTTGGTAGAGAGAACTTTCAAGTAGAACTGTAATAATTGTCTTGTATATCGGTTAACAAGAGTGTGTCGAGTTAAGATGCATTATTAATTAGCATTTGTTTTTGGTGGTAAAGAGACTTGATGCAGTTGTACTTTATTTTATTGTAGAAATTATGCAGTCAGAGTTTAATTATAGGTGTCGTTGAAGAGGGCAAAGACGCACATAACAGTGGATGAGAGGTTAATTTGTGTGTTAAATGCGAGTCTGCTTCTGGTTCAAAATCATGGGGCTTGTGGGCTTGTGAGTGTTAAGTGATGAATGACTGGAAAACATTTAGTGGAGCACAGTTGTCTAGTAAAGGATTTGGAGAACTTGGTCAGCGATGTGTGCTATTTAGTTGATCAGTTAGCTTTATGAAATGGGTTTTGAATGCTGTTCATATCACACTGATGAGGTTGCATGGTATAGTTATTTAGTATGTTTCAATTACTGTTGGAACTCCAACAAGCAAATGTTTACTAGAATTCTCTTACTAGGAAAGCTTTTTAATTTTGCTCACTGTTAGGATAGATCGGTAGAGCTAATCTTATGCCAAGGATGATGATGTTAAACTAATACTTTATATTGTCTGGTTCTTGTGTATGTTTTTAATGAATGCAGTACCCTAGAGTGGGGAATTTAGTGCCTGTCTGCTTGGAGTAAGGTGCATTACCAGCCACAGTGCTTTTGCACAAAATGGCTTCAGTACCTTTCTACACATGGAGTGCAAGTATTGATTGGGAAGTTTTCCATCACCACCATAATATCACCTTAGATCTCTCTCTTCAGTTAAAAAAAAAACAAAAAAAGTTATTCTAGAAGTGTCAAAATTAAAATGGGCACGTTAGGACTTCATTCTTGTAAGACAATGTTGATGTCTGTACCATTACTGAAACTTGGGATTAAATGTTCAGAATGTTTCATTCTTTCCAGAGTATACCGTTTTATTGTAAAACAGCATTTCATTGATATTCTAGACAGACAGAGAGAGAGAGACCCAAGTATGAGTTGTAGTTCTATTTCAGACAAATAGAACTCCATCAGGTTTCCAGTTGTAAGGGATGTGGTTTAATTTCGGTCTAGCTTGAATATATCTCCATTCTTACTGTCTACTCCTTGACTAGCATTGGCATATTTCATGATGGGAGCTTGTTTACTTGCTGCCTCCCCATCCCCTAAAAAAATCCCTTGGTTTGTCTTAAACTGTCCTCATCTTACGTCCCCACTGTACTGCATCAGTAGGCAGTACCAACTTCAACCATTGCTTTTTTGCTGGCATAGTAAAGACTTTGATGCATTCATCATCAACCACTTAATTCTGGAAACCATGAGGAATTCCTCCATACTGTCACCTACATAAACTTCTTTACCCCGTATGAACATACATACATACTCTCTGTAAATATAAAACCTGTCCCACTTCTATGCACGGCTTTGTCCAGACTTCTTGCTCTGAGGTTGAGAGGTATGACAAATGTGTCAGGGCCATCACTGTCAGCCAGAGACATTTCAAATTGTGACATACTTGTTGCACCCCACTTCCCCATGTAGCGACTCCAGATGTGTCCAGGCTAGGCAAGGAGCAGTTATGCAGTGTAAGTGTGCAGAGTATCCCTCTATCCAAGGTAGACACAAATACTACAGTGGCTTTTCATCTGTCCTTGATTTTGCAGAATATTCTGGTTTTCTATCATATTTTTATACTGTTGATTTATGCTTCTTATTCAGAAAATGTAGATAACGTATAAGCCTTAGGTATTGAAATGCATATGACAGTATTTGTAATAAAGGACAGGATTACAGTATTTTCAGAAGCTCATTACATTTGTTGGAGACTTCCAGTCATCTTTGCAGCCTTTACCCATAAACAAAACAAAATGCCAATCTATCATGTGTGGTACATAACCTGTGCAGTAATCCTTTAAGCAATTTATCTTGAGCTTGTTTCTTGTTTGCTGTTCATTTTTTACTTTGATTATGTTTTCCCCACAAAACAAGTAGATAGTTGTTGTCAGGCAGCAGGTCTTTTTTGGAAAAGAAACATTTTTACAAGTGGGGGTATCAGAGATTGCTACTGTCAGCATGTCATTTGGTACTTTTATAAAGCTGAATATAAATTATAATTAGAACAGCAGTGCAAGGAGAAGTGGTTTGAGATGAGTGCTGCTTGTTTTTTTTATATTTGATTTTGACTGGCATTCCACTAATGTATTTAAAAAGTAACTTATTTTTTCATGCCTCACAACCATTTTGTTTCCATCTAGATATTAAAAAAGCTGTCATGTAGCCAATGCATTGAAATATTTTTTTTCTTCTACACTTCATTTTGAGTTGATTGGACTCTCATAATGATGGTTTGGCACCCAGGGCAGCGTATTTAATTAAAGTTCCAGTTTTTGTGGTTTTGAGCCAGCTCCACCTATTTCTAGTTGGTCACACCCCTTCCCATTGGCCCCACCCATTCAGCTGTCTCCTGCAGCTCCCCTTTGATTTGAATCAGCCGCCACTGCATATGCCACATATTTGTAGTTTGATATTGTTATATGACTAAATACTGCTAACGTGTGCTATTACCACCAGAGAAAATAATAATTGGAGGGAATCTGAATGTATTGCACTATTATACTCATATTTCTGTATAATGTATATCAGACCAAAAAAAGTGATTGCGCTTTGAATGGTTATTACTTGCAGGCATATCAATAAAGATACATAGTGTTCATAGTTCATTGGTAAACTAATAAATTGTGCTGTACCTTACAAGATCCATGGAAACTGAGGACATAGGAATCTAATACACATGATCCTGACATGCACTATATTTGTTTCACCTCTCCGTGATAACATTTTGTAGTACCTGTGATGCCCCTGCACTGGCCCAGTAATCAAGGAGCCTCAATCCTCACCACTAGCACCAGTGAGGGACGTGCACATTGGGAGGGTAACAAGTACACACACAGTAAAGTACAATTTCCCGTAAGCACACACAGAGATCACATTCAGTCTGGGGCTGGTTTCTCCCTCTCTCTCTCCAGATCCCCAGTAAGACTCCCTACTGGCACAGCTATAGGTTAAGATCTCAGCTGAGTAGTCAAGCCAAAACCTCCAGCACCCTCTCTGTCCAACCAGTGCTTCATGTCAATGCCGAAGTAGCTGACTCACACACACACGCACACACACACACACACACACACACACACACACACACACACACACACACACACACACACACACACTTTGAGATTTGATTTATATACAAATACACAGACACTCCTAGGGAAGGCTGGCACACGTTCACTAGCTATGCCCCCTTCTGCCCAGACTATACTACTGCCACCAACCACCCTTACTTATCAGCTACTATAAGACCCTTCCCAAAGGGGGACCAATTCTACTGTCTAATGTTACTATTATCCAAAGGGTAGGTGTGACCAACAGCAAGGCTATTTAAGAGTGGCCTGTACAGTGTCATCAAATACATATTTATTTTATTTATTTATTTAAATTTGTTGACCAGGAGTGTCCGATTGGACGTGGGTCCATTTTCAGCGGAGGCTCGGTATGCAGGTAATCTAAGAGCTTAAATATCTCTAAACAAACCAGCCACAATTAAAAGGTTTAAATATATTTATTAATAAATAATAAAAGAAGGGGGCGGAGCCTAGATGGCCAACTGAGAGCAGTGAATTTTGAGAGCTCCATAAACTAGTATAATAATATAGGAAACTGTTATTATTTTCAAGTTTAAAATGTCAGAAATCTATAGATAAACTACTAAATTACATAAATATCAATTTTAGTGGAGATATACAAAAATGTTCCTGTCAAGTAACTTGGAGATACATTGAGTCACTGAATATGAACCACTCACGGAATTCTCATCCAGATGCTGCTTTGAATAAAGAACTGCAATTGATGACATCTACCTTACAGGAGCTATTTTTGAAGATGGATGGATTTAAAAATGACTTAGAAAACCTCAGATTAAATTCTCAAAAACAGACTGATACACTTAAGGAACTATTACAGCAACACCATACAAAAATAACAAATATAGAGACTTCTCTAAATGACATTGAAGGGAAACTCAAAGAGGAAGAATTCCAAAAAAAATTTTGCTTAAACAGAATACATGGCTGCTTAACAAAACAGATGACTTAGAAAACAGGGAAAGGAAAAACAACATAAGGATCTTTGGTTGGCCTGAAAACACTGAAGGAGAAGACATTATTTCATTCTTAACAACCTGAAATCCTAAATTTTTAGATTTGAAAGAGGGACTTTCATTTGGAATTGAAAGGGTGCATAGAGCACTGAGGAAACCTGCTTCTAACTCAGCAAATACTCCACCTAGATCCATAGTTATAACATTTCTTTCATTTCTGGACAAGGAACTAATATTAAAATCTGCTTGGAAAAAATCATCCTTAAAATACAATCAAAGTCTGATAAGGTTTGACAATGATTATTCTTCCAGAATACTAGAACAAAGGAAAAAAGTTTGGGCAATAATAAAACTGTTGAAAAAAACAACATTAAAGCACAGCTGGCCTTTCCGGCCAAGATAAAAATACTTTTTGCCAATGAGATGAGAACCTTTACTTCTTTTTCTTTCGGCTTTTCCCGCTTAGGGGACACCACAGTGGATCACCTGTCCGCTCATGATTGGTAGTGGAGTTTTACAGTGTCAAGTTGCCAGCCCAGCACCCAACCTTCCACAGAAGGCACACACACACACACACACACACACACACACACCTAGGGCCAATTTGGAGTGTCCAATCCACCTGCAGCATGTCTTTGGGATGTGGGAGGAAACCAAAGCACCCAGAGGAAACCCACATGACCACAGGGAGGACATGCAGACTCCACACAGAAGGCACCCCAGCCGAGAATCAAACTGGTGAACCTCTTGCTGTGAGGCGACAATGCTAACCACTGCACCACCATGGCCGCCCAGATGAGAACCTTTACTGACTTAGAAAAAATCTACTATAATCATCTAAAACAACAACATAGTGTCAATCCCAGAAGAAATGGAATGGATGGCCCCTACTCTTAAAAGAATAAAATAAACAAATCCTTGGATTGATGCTAGAAAGAAGAAACAAAAAAATGATTCCAAGATATCTGTCCCAAAAAAAAAAATAACTCTTTCAGCTACATCTCTCAAAGTATCAACTGATATGGTACATCACTTGTCATCTGTTTTTATTAAAAAGGAGGGTTTTTTTAAACAACTGAGAAACAGTAATGATTTATTCAGAATGTTCAAAGAGTCCAGTAATTCTTCACAAACAAAGGTAGGTCAAGCTGGGTTACTATTTACATTATATATAAGCCAAACAAAGGAACATATAATACAAACACAGAAGTTTCTATTCCCCTACTTGAACACAGTGAGTCAGAGCTCAGACACAAATGTAACAAATTAACATCATATATAATAGCAATAACAGTAAAGTGTTTTGAAAAAAAATGCTGTTATGGAGACTAATGCCTTCTTCAGTTAAAGTATGATTTAGAAATGTCCTGTATATCCCAGTTAAATAATAGTAGCAAGCTCTTAGTACACATGTCATCATTATTCTGTCTAAATATAGTTAATATCAATTATGGCAAGTATCACAGCTATGAGTGCTGTTTGATCAATCCTGATATGGTGTGCGTGGTTGCAGCTGTGTCTGGCAGCTAGTACAAATGTCATTATTATTCTGTCTAAACGGGTCTGTATTAAAACAATGAAAGCTTATAAATGTGAATACAACTACATCGACACATAAACGTCGAAGTACAACAAGATCAAAATACGTAATTGGCGAAAATTAGAACACCGAACATATTTCCTTGGCCAGCAGGGTGATTGTGGGGATGAGGAAATATATCCTTTTCGCCAGTGTAGTGCGATCTCAAAGTTGGTATAGTAAAGTAGGGAGGTGTGGGGGGCACAGCCCCACATGGAGGGTGCAGGGGGGATTGCCCTTTCTGCAAAAGTGTGTTTATTTAAGTTTGTTTAGTTGGGTTTTCCTTACCTGTATGGTGCTGTTGTTTTATGAAATACATTCAGCATTCTAATTTTTGCCAATTACATATTTCACTCTTGTAGTACTTTGACGTTTTTGTGTTGATGCATTTGTATTCGCATTTTTAAGCTTTTGCTCTTCTAATACAGATCCGTCTAAACATAGTTAATATCAATTATGGCAGGTATCATAACTTTGAGTGCAGTTTGATCAATCCTGATATGGTGTGCGTAGATGCAGCCATGTCTGGCAGCTAGTACAAATGTCATTATTATTCTGTCTAAACATAGCTAATATTAGTTATGAGAGGTATTATAGCTTTGAGTGCTGTTTGATTAAACCTGAAATGGTTTGTGTAAATGCAGCTGTATGTGGCAGCTGTTGTATGTTGCCGTTTTCATCTCTGGGAAGCTATGGGTTGCAGCTTGTGATCAAGGTTTACTGATGCTTGTGTATTAGGAAGAGACATTTGGTGTTTTATCCTGAATCCAGGGAAAGGGGTGGATAAAACTGTGAATTTGGATATTTTGGCAGAGAATAGTTTGCTTATACATCTGCTGAGTGAGAGGCTGGAAGAATGTGTCATCTCTTGTTGTGGCGGCTTGTTGGGAGGTTTTTATTTTTGTTTTTTTTTTCTGTTTGCTCTCTGTTCTTTGCCTGGCTGCTGCCTCGCTGAAAGGGAGTGAATTTAGGCTTGAAGTTGCAGTCAAGTGAAGCTTTGCTTCAGGTGCATCACAAGCCTCTGGTATGCAGTACACAGACACACTAACAGAAACAGACCCTTCCAGCTTGTTATGGTAATGGAGACAGCATGTTGATAATGCTTAATGGCTCTGAGGAGCCTCCGAGATGATTCTTGGCAATGTTTTTGGTTTAAAAAAATATATATATAATAAAAGGGCTGTTTTAAACCACATGTACACATATTCATGGTCCTCAACACTTTGTTTAGCTCATTAAGTTGATTCTTTATTAAAAATAAATAAATAAGCACAATTTTATATTTAAAATGTATTTGGTCCAAACACATTAAGAACTTACATGAGAGTGGAAGTCTGAGTTATTGTGAAAGACTAAGAGCACTTGGTCTTGTCCAGAACCCTTTGCTAAGGTCTGGGAGGTGAGCTTGTGTGGATGTGTTGGGTATATGAAGATAGCTGATTCTAGGGGTGTTTGGGGTTGCTGGAAAGTGCTAGAGAGTCATCAGATTTCCTTCTTGGAAATATCTGTGGGAAAGGAAGGTGTGTTAAGTGGTTCACTAGTAGAGTAGCCACTGCATGGAACAGTCTGGTAAAAGGGAACAGGACAAATATTGGTTTGGATATTTTAAGAACAGCCTGGAAACATACCACATGAACTAGTGAATGGTATTCTGGCAAAACTGGATAGGTATTATTGCCCGTGCTTGAAGTACTGGTATGTGCGTATGTAAGGATGGAAATATACTCATAACAAATAAGAAACTAGAAGGATCTCATAATTTAAAGTCTATGGACTGTATAAGCATGCTTGGAAGGAGCTAATAATAAGAATAAGCATTACAGCTTGTGGTCTCTCAAACTAAGCAACAGCCAAAAAAAAAAAAAACACACAATAGTCATGTAATGTATGATTTTAGTAAATCTATACATAAAATATATAATTGTCATATAAGATGAAGCAGTCTGCTGAATTCAGATATTAAAGACAGGATTTAATAACATGGGCTTGTGTATAATAACACTACTGTCTTAACTTGTCATAAATGACATACACTACACTGAACATCAAGGGGAAACACGATGATTTTCTTATATAAGTAAATATGCATAACAAGTCATGAAATTCCTTTAACTTGAATTGTAGTTTTTGTAACCCATCTTGAACATATGTAATACTTAAGTGGTTACCAAGGTACCTAATGTTTATACATGGCATCAAACTGACAAAGTTGTTCAAGAGAAACAATAGAAGCCTGAACTTGAAATGTCACAGAATGTAACAATCATATTCTGAACAAATAGTATTAAATTGACAATAGGTACTCAGTATAATAACATGGGTGTGTGTATAATAACACTACTGTTTTAACTTGTCATAAATAACATACACTATATTGAACATCAAGGGGAAGCATGATGATTTTCTCATATAAGTAAATGTACATAACAAGTCATATAATTGCTTTAACTTGAATTGTGGTTTTGTAACCCATCTTGACCATACATAATACTTAAGCTGTTACCAAGGTAACTAATGCTTTATACATGACATCAAACTGACTAAGTTGTTCAAGGGAAACAATAGAAGCCTGAACTAGAAATGTCACAGAATGTAACAATCACATTCTAAACAACTAGTATTAAATTGACAATAATCACTCAGTTCAACCTTTGCTGATTATATAAAAATAGAATGTTGCCATTTAAATCTAAAAACTTTCAGTATATGCCATGAAATGGCAATTTATGAATATGGAAAGGGAACTTGTAATAATTATTTACAATAAGTGAATTTGTTGTTTTTAAGCTGTAATTTCACTCATTGTATAATAAGAAATGACAGATATGAAAATCCTAATGTAGGAAATGGGGGGTAGAGGGATGCACTGATAATTAAAATGCACTAACTTTCATCAATGTTCACATAAAACAAACTTGATGCTTTAAGTAAGTTAGCAACAAACAAAGTGATTACTTAAATGCTGGCAAACAATGAAATATAACTTCTGATATATCCAGTAAAATGCATTGTATTATAAACATTAGGTATAAATATTATTGCCATCTATTCATATTAAGTAATACGTTTTGAAAGACTTCACCAAGAATATGTTAAATAACTGTGTGCTACAATTTTTTACTGAGGTTTTATATATGATACATCCTACTTTACTATGATTGAATTGCTTGTCATCTATCTTTTGTGGAAATATTAATTGCTTATACAATAAGTAGACCTTTATATTGTATTATAATTCTGTCTAATCTACAATAGTACTATATGTGTTCAAAATAATATAAATATTGCTTATTCCTGTTACAAATTTTCTCCATATGATAATTCAATTTATAGAGCTCATATGCTCTGGATTGCCAAGGTATGAGTGATAATCTGATGAACTTAGGTTTATCCATCAGATTAGGAATGATTTTCATTCCATGGCTAGTGCAGATCTTAGTTTTGTTAACATTTATTAATTTAAATTTATTTCACAAAAACATTTTTAGTATGCCTGACCAAAACATTACTTTATTGGTAAACACTCAAAGTATAAAACTGATAACTTCTGTTAAAAGCTCAAACATATAGTTTATAGTTATCAGAGGAAAATGCTTACTAGTCACAATAAAACAAAAAATACATAGTCTAAATAAGCAAAGATGGATTCAACTTTATTATCTTTAAATACCAATGGCTTAAACAATCCTAGCAAGAGATCAAATCTACTGAAATATTTAAAACTGAACAAAGCACAAAATGTCTTCCTTCAAGAAACTCATTTCAAAACAAATGACAAATACAAATGTAATCCTAAGGAATATATGATATTGGCGCAATCCACTTATAAGACAAAGAAAAAAGGGGTAACAATTTTATGGAAAACAAATGTGATTAACCCAGAAATAATTCATAAGTATGAAGATAAAGAAGGCCTTATGGCATTAGTAATAGTTAAATATAATGACAGAATATAGACCCTAGCCAGTCTACACTGATTCCCAGGCATTGGAGCAGGAACTGTAAAAAAACACTTGGATTTCATTTCCAATAATTATAAAGGCAACTTAATATTAGGAGGAGATTTTAACTGTATATTTTGATATTTCTGAAACTACAAATAAAAGACCCCTGCATACATCTGTTGTATCAAAAGCTTTAAACAAGTGGGTAGAATAATTTCATCTTGTAGATACTTTCAAATTTCAAGACAATAAATCTTTGTTGCTTTCCCATCAAGATCACAGATTTGGTACCCAAACTAGAATAAATAAAACAGTTGCTGTCCATGACTTACACTCTAAAATCATGAATTTCTCAATCACTCCCTGCCCCTTTTCAGACCACAATTTGTTGATACTAAAACTTCAAAATGGGTACAAACCATTTATTTTTAATGCCAGAATTCCAGCATATATAACTAAAATTAAAGAGTTCAAACCCTGATTATTATCTGAACTACAGTTCTTCTTAGATATTAATTATACCACAAAGATAATTAAAATAATAATATGGGGCTCATTAAAAGCTTACATATATGGTAAAACCCTAACTTGATATAAAAAAACAGAAAATGTGATTATGAATTATTAGATCAACAATCCAAACTTTTCTCAGTAAAAACTGAAAGAAATCAAAATCATTTGGAGATGAAAAAGAAAGCAGAAGTATTAAACAATAAATACAATGAAATTCTAACACATAAAAATAGTTTAGCTTTAGAAAAATTAAAAATTAATATCTTGGTCAGTTCTCCCAAATATCTACATAATTTATCCACAAGAATCAAAATACAATCAAAAGCTAATAAAATTAAAAGTATCTTCCATGAAAAGAAAGGGAAAAATATCTCAGATATAGGTGACACTCTTGATGCCTATAGAAATCACTATATGGAACATTTCCAAAAATTAAATGTACATATTAATCAATTAAATCTAGATGAAAAATGTTCTAATATAAAAAATACCATAAAAATTTAAACTAGATCTGCAAGCACCCATATTCTACAAAGAAATGACAGATACAATAAAAGAGGGTAAAAGTAATAAAGTTCCAGGTATAGATGGTATAATTATGGAAATATATAAACTTTTTCCTTCAAAGATACTATCCCTCTTCCATAAAACTCTATTAGAAAATACCACAAGCTATAATACCACCCTCTTGGAGATATTCCTTAATCACACCAATCCTAAAGGAAAACAAATCCTCAAACCTCTGTACCTCATACAGACCTATATTATTATTATTAAATAATGACTTTAAGATATTTATGACAATATTAAATAACAGAATGAAAATACCACTATCCAAAATTATAAATAATGATCAAACTGGATTTACATATCATAGATACACACATGACAATATTAAAAGGATAATTTCTCATATAGATTATGGGCAGGATTCACAAAGCCTCCATGTAAGAGTTATAACTCATACACGGAGGCTGCAGTTAAACGGAGTGATGTCAGCATGCTCTGCATATTAATGAGAGCATGCTGAATCACACTTAAGGCCAACACGGTCCATGTAAGACAGTAGGGGGCATGTCTGTAGGCCGAGCCCTGTAAGCGGACACGCCCCCAGAAGAGGAAAAGTGCCCAAAGTAAACACCCACGACAGAGTCAACGGAAATGTGAATAAACAGAACACAACACATGCCCCCACAGACTATGAACAGAAAACATATAAATAAACATGTTTTATATATTTTTTTAAATTGTAAAAATGTTTAACCGTGAGTGCGCTCGTTTGCGCGGGCGTGTCCGTAGCGCAGCTACAGTTAGCAGTCAGTGGGAAAGCATATAAGAACTAAATATGCAAAATAAGTCAGGAAGCAATAGCGTAGCAGTAGAGATGTTGGCTGAAGAGCAGGCAGTCATGGTTCGAGCCCCCACAACACCATTTTTTTTTCTTTGCAAAATAAGCAGGAAACAAGTCCCTGACAAATATGTACACATAAAACCACAATTTATGTAAAATGTAATTAAATAGCCCATTTATATTGAAGACATGTGAGGTAACAAAAGAATAAAAAATGCCAGATGTGCTCATAGCTGAGCTACAGTTTAACAGACTGAGTGCATCTGCCCATAGATGAGCAGTGGTTTAACTGGTGCAAAATGAGTGCCCGTAGCTGAGCAGTGGTCTAACACACTAAATCTATGTGCCCCTAACTGAGCTGAGCGTAATATGCATGCCAATAGCCAAATGAGGCTTAAACCAGCGTACCCCATTTGCGCGGAGCTGCGCACCACGCAAACAAGCTAACCGACGGGCAACATTGAGCAAGCCGTATCAAAACTGCCTTTGCACAGACACACCCCTCAGCATGTCTAGACAATCATGAAAAATAAAAAGCAGTGGCCAGGTTTGAGCCCAGGATACTATACACCATAGTCAAGGTACAGAACCACTAAGCCATGACAGCTATACCTAGAAATGCAATAATAGCTAATATATAGGAATGAATACAAACTACAGCATGACAATGCAGGTTTACTGAAGTTGATACAATTCCAAAATGGCCAATCACAGATATGTGCGGGAAAAATGGACTATATAAGCCCCATAGGCGGGAATACACAACATAAACGATTGTAGAATTGACCTGCAGGCAGAATGACAGGAGTAGGAGAGGGTAGTTGCTTCCGAGCACAGAGGTGGGGGTTGAGG
>NC_056744.1:458086143-458146971 GCF_019279795.1 Protopterus annectens | reverse complement strand
CGGGCTTCACATGGGCAGGGAGCTTACTCCATAACACAGGGATGTCTTATAAGGTCATGAATGAACTCTGCTTTACATGGATAGGAAGCCTACTCCATAACACAGGGATCCCTTATAAGGTCATGAATGTTCTCTGCTTCACATGGATAGGGAGCCTACTACATAACATAGGGATCCCTTATAAGGTCATGAATGAACTCTGCTTCACATGGATAGGGAGCCTACTCCATAACACAGGGATCCCTTATAAGGTCATGAATGAACTCTGCTTCACATGGATAGGGAGCCTACTCCATAACACAGGGATCCCTTATAAGGTCATGAATGAACTCTGCTTCACATGGATAGGGAGCCTACTCCATAACACAGGGATCCCTTATAAGGTCATGAATGAACTCTGCTTCACATGGATAGGGAGCCTACTCCATAACACAGGGATCCCTTATAAGGTCATGAATGAACTCTGCTTCACATGGATAGGGAGCCTACTCCATAACACAGGGATCCCTTATAAGGTCATGAATGAACTCTGCTTCACATGGATAGGGAGCCTACTCCATAACACAGGGATCCCTTATAAGGTCATGAATGAACTCTGCTTCACATGGATAGGGAGCCTACTCCATAACACAGGGATCCCTTATAAGGTCATGAATGAACTCTGCTTCACATGGATAGGGAGCCTACTCCATAACACAGGGATCCCTTATAAGGTCATGAATGAACTCTGCTTCACATGGATAGGGAGCCTACTCCATAACACAGGGATCCCTTATAAGGTCATGAATGAACTCTGCTTCACATGGATAGGGAGCCTACTCCATAACACAGGGATCCCTTATAAGGTCATGAATGAACTCTGCTTCACATGGATAGGGAGCCTACTCCATAACACAGGGATCCCTTATAAGGTCATGAATGAACTCTGCTTCACATGGATAGGGAGCCTACTCCATAACAGAGGGATCCCTTATAAGGTCATGACTGAACTCTGCCTCACATGGATAGGGAGCCTACTCCATAACACAGGAATCCCTTATAAGGTCATGAATGAACTCTGCTTCAAATGGATAGGATCCCTACTCCATAACACAGGGATCCCTTATAAGGTCATGAATGAACTCTGTTTCACAAAGATAGGGAGCCTACTCCATAACACAGGGATCCCTTATACGGTCATGAATGAACTCTGCTTCAAATTGATAGGAAGCTAACTCCAGAACACTTGGATCCCTTATAAGGTCATGAATGAACTCTGCTTCACATGGATAGGGAGCCTACTCCATAACACAGGGATCCCTTATAAGGTCATGAATGAACTCTGCTTCACATGGATAGGGAGCCTACTCCATAACACAGGGATCCCTTATAAGGTCATGAATGAACTCTGCTTCACATGGATAGGGAGCCTACTCCATAACACAGGGATCCCTTATAAGGTCATGAATGAACTCTGCTTCACATGGATAGGGAGCCTACTCCATAACACAGGGATCCCTTATAAGGTCATGAATGAACTCTGCTTCACATGGATAGGGAGCCTACTCCATAACACAGGGATCCCTTATAAGGTCATGAATGAACTCTGCTTCACATGGATAGGGAGCCTACTCCATAACACAGGGATCCCTTATAAGGTCATGAATGAACTCTGCTTCACATGGATAGGGAGCCTACTCCATAACACAGGGATCCCTTATAAGGTCATGAATGAACTCTGCTTCACATGGATAGGGAGCCTACTCCATAACACAGGGATCCCTTATAAGGTCATGAATGAACTCTGCTTCACATGGATAGGGAGCCTACTCCATAACACAGGGATCCCTTATAAGGTCATGAATGAACTCTGCTTCACATGGATAGGGAGCCTACTCCATAACACAGGGATCCCTTATAAGGTCATGAATGAACTCTGCTTCACATGGATAGAGAGCCTACTCCATAACACAGGGACCCCTTATAAGGTCATGAATGAACTCTGCTTCACATGGATAGGGAGCCTACTCCATAACACAGGGATCCCTTATAAGGTCATGAATGAACTCTGCTTCACATGGATAGGGAGCCTACTCCATAACACAGGGATCCCTTATAAGGTCATGAATGAACTCTGCTTCACATGGATAGGAGCCTACTCCATAACACAGGGATCCCTTATAAGGTCATGAATGAACTCTGCTTCACATGGATAGGGAGCCTACTCCATAACACAGGGATCCCTTATAAGGTCATGAATGAACTCTGCTTCACATGGATAGGGAGCCTACTCCATAACACAGGGATCCCTTATAGGATCATGAATGAACTCTGCTTCAAATTGATAGGAAGCTAACTCCATAACACAAGGATCCCTTATAAGGTCATGAATGAACTCTGCTTCACATGGATAGGGAGCCTACTCCATAACACAGGGATCCCTTATAAGGTCATGAATGAACTCTGCTTCACATGGATAGGGAGCCTACTCCATAACACAGGGATCCCTTATAAGGTCATGAATGAACTCTGCTTCACATGGATAGGGAGCCTACTCCATAACACAGGGATCCCTTATAAGGTCATGAATGAACTCTGCTTCACATGGATAGGGAGCCTACTCCATAACACAGGGATCCCTTATAAGGTCATGAATGAACTCTGCTTCACATGGATAGGGAGTCTACTCTATAACACAGGGATCCCTTATAAGGTCATGAATGAACTCTGCTTCACATGTGCCTACACCATAACACAGCGATCCCTTTTAAGGTCATGAATGAACTCTGTTTCACATGGACAGGGAGCCTACTCCATAACACAGGGATCCCTTATAAGGTCATAAATGAACTCTGCTTCACATGGATAGGGAGCCTACTCCATAACACAGGGATCCCTTATAAGGCCATGAATGAACTCTGCTTCACATGGATAGGGAGCCTACTCCATAACACAGGGATCTCTTATAAGGTCATGAATGAACTCTGCTTCAAATGGATAGGAGCCTACTCCATAACCCAGGCATCCCTTATAAGGTCATGAATGAACTCTGCTTCACATGGATAGGGAGCCTACTCCATAACACAGGGATCCCTTATAAGGTCATGAATGAACTCTGCTTCACATGGATAGGGAGCCTACTCCATAACACAGGGATCCCTTATAAGGTCATGAATGAACTCTGCTTCACATGGATAGGGAGCCTACTCCATAACACAGGGATCCCTTATAAGGTCATGAATGAACTCTGCTTCACATGGATAGGGAGCCTACTCCATAACACAGGGATCCCTTATAAGGTCATGAATGAACTCTGCTTCACATGGATAGGGAGCCTACTCCATAACACAGGGATCCCTTATAAGGTCATGAATGAACTCTGCTTCACATGGATAGGGAGCCTACTCCATAACACAGGGATCCCTTATAAGGTCATGAATGAACTCTGCTTCACATGGATAGGGAGCCTACTCCATAACACAGGGATCCCTTATAAGGTCATGAATGAACTCTGCTTCAAATGGATAGGAGCCTACTCCAGAACACAGGGATCCCTTATAAGGTCATGAATGAACTCTGCTTCACATGGATAGGGAGCCTACTCCATAACACAGGGATCCCTTATAAGGTCATGAATGAACTCTGCTTCACATGGATAGGGAGCCTACTCCATAACACAGGATCCCTTATAAGGTCATGAATGAACTCTGCTTCACATGGATAGGGAGCCTACTCCATAACACAGGGATCCCTTATAAGGTCATGAATGAACTCTGCTTCACATGGATAGGGAGCCTACTCCATAACACAGGGATCCCTTATAAGGTCATGAATGAACTCTGCTTCACATGGATAGGATGCCTACTCCATAACACAGGGATCCCTTATAAGGTCATGAATGAACTCTGCTTCACATGGATAGGGAGCCTACTCCATAACACAGGGATCCCTTATAAGGTCATGAATGAACTCTGCTTCACATGGATAGGGAGCCTACTCCATAACACAGGGATCCCTTATAAGGTCATGAATGAACTCTGCTTCACATGGATAGGGAGCCTACTCCATAACACAGGGATCCCTTATAAGGTCATGAATGAACTCTGCTTCACATGGATAGGGAGCCTACTCCGTAACACAGGGATCTCTTATAAGATCATGAATGAACTGGTTCAAATGGATAGGGTGCCTTCTCCATAACACAGGGATCCCTTATAAGGTCATGAATGAACTCTGCTTCACATGGATAGGGAGCCTACTCCATAACACAGGGATCCCTTATAAGGTCATGAATGAACTCTGCTTCACATGGATAGGGAGCCTACTCCATAACACATGGATCCCTTATAAGGTTATGAATGAACTCTGCTTCACATGGATAGGGAGCCTACTCCATAACACAGGGATCACTTATAAGGTCATGAATGAACTCTGCTTCACATGGATAGGGAGCCTACTCCATAACACAGGGATCCCTTATAAGGTCATGAATGAACTCTGCTTCACATGGATAGGGAGCCTACTCCATAACACAGGGATCCCTTATAAGGTCATGAATGAACTCTGCTTCACATGGATAGGGAGCCTACTCCATAACACAGGGATCCCTTATAAGGTCATGAATGAACTCTGCTTCACATGGATAGGGAGCCTACTCCATAACACAGGGATCCCTTATAAGGTCATGAATGAACTCTGCTTCACATGGATAGGGAGCCTACTCCATAACATAGGGATCCCTTATAAGGTCATGAATGAACTCTGCTTCAAATGGATAGGAGCCTACTCCAGAACACAGGGATCCCTTATAAGGTCATGAATGAACTCTGCTTCACATGGATAGGGAGCCTACTCCATAACACAGGGATCCCTTATAAGGTCATGAATGAACTCTGCTTCACATGGATAGAGAGCCTACTCCATAACACAGGGACCCCTTATAAGGTCATGACTGAACTCTGCTTCACATGGACAGGAGCCTACTCCATAACACTGGGATCCCTTATAAGGTCATGACTGAACTCTGCTTCACATTGACAGGGAGCCTACTCCATAACACAGGGATCCCTTATAAGGTCATGAATGAACTCTGCTTCAAATGGATAGGGAGCCTACTCCATAACACAGGGATCCCTTATAAGGTCATGAATGAACTCTGCTTCACATGGATAGGGAGCCTACTCCATAACACAGGGATCCCTTATAAGGTCATGAATGAACTCTGCTTCACATGGATAGGGAGCCTACTCCATAACACAGGGATCCCTTATAAGGTCATGAATGAACTCTGCTTCACATGGATAGGGAGCCTACTCCATAACACAGGGATCCCTTATAAGGTCATGAATGAACTCTGCTTCACATGGATAGGGAGCCTACTCCATAACACAGGGATCCCTTATAAGGTCATGAATGAACTCTGCTTCACATGGATAGGGAGCCTACTCCATAACACAGGGATCCCTTATAAGGTCATGAATGAACTCTGCTTCACATGGATAGGGAGCCTACTCCATAACACAGGGATCCCTTATAAGGTCATGAATGAACTCTGCTTCACATGGATAGGGAGCCTACTCCATAACACAGGGATCCCTTATAAGGTCATGAATGAACTCTGCTTCACATGGATAGGGAGCCTACTCCATAACACAGGGATCCCTTATAAGGTCATGAATGAACTCTGCTTCACATGGATAGGGAGCCTACTCCATAACACAGGGACCCCTTATAAGGTCATGAATGAACTCTGCTTCACATAGATAGGGAGGCTACTCCATAACACAGGGATCCCTTATAAGGTCATGACTGAACTCTGCTTCACATGGACAGGGAGCCTACTCCATAACAGAGGGATCCTTTATAAGGTCATGACTGAACTCTGCTTCACATGGACAGAGAGCCTACTCCATAACACAGGGACCCTTATTAGGTCATGAATGAACTCTGCTTCACATGGATAAGGAGCCTACTACATAAAACAGGGATCCCTTAAAAGGTCATGAGTGAACTATGCTTTACATGGATAGGGAGCATACTCCATAACACAGGGATCCCTTATAATGTCATAAGTGAACTCTGCTTCACATGGATCCGCCATAACACAGGGAACCCTTATAAGGTCATGAATGAAATGCTTCTCATGGATAGGGAGCCTACTCCATAACACAGGGATCCCTTATAAGGTCATGAATGAACTCTGTTTCACAAAGATAGGGAGCCTACTCCATAACACAGGGATCCCTTATACGGTCATGAATGAACTCTGGTTCACATGGATAGGGAGCCTACTCCATAACACAGGGATCCCTTATAAGGTCATGAATGAACTCTGCTTCACATGGATAGGGAGCCTACTCCATAACACAGGGATCCCTTTTAAGGTCATGAATGAACTCTGCTTCACATGGATAGGGAGCCTACTCCATAACACAGGGATCCCTTATAAGGTCATGAATGAACTCTGCTTCACATGGATAGGGAGCCTACTCCATAACACAGGGATCCCTTATAAGGTCATGAATGAACTCTGCTTCACATGGATAAGGAGCCTACTCCATAACACAGGGATCCCTTATAAGGTCATGAATGAACTCTGCTTCACATGGATAGGGAGCCTACTCCATAACACAGGGATCCCTTATAAGGTCATGAATGAACTCTGCTTCACATGGATAGGGAGCCTACTCCATAACACAGGGATCCCTTATAAGGTCATGAATGAGCTCTGCTTCACATGGATAGGGAGCCTACTCCATAACATAGGGATCCCTTATAAGGTCATGAATGAACTCTGCTTCAAATGGATAGGAGCCTACTCCAGAACACAGGGATCCCTTATAAGGTCATGAATGAACTCTGCTTCACATGGATAGGGAGCCTACTCCATAACACAGGGATCCCTTATAAGGTCATGAATGAACTCTGCTTCACATGGATAGGGAGCCTACTCCATAACACAGGGATCCCTTATAAGGTCATGAATGAACTCTGCTTCACATGGATAGGGAGCCTACTCCATAACACAGGGATCCCTTATAAGGTCATGAATGAACTCTGCTTCACATGGATAGGGAGCCTACTCCATAACATAGGGATCCCTTATAAGGTCATGAATGAACTCTGCTTCAAATGGATAGGAGCCTACTCCAGAACACAGGGATCCCTTATAAGGTCATGAATGAACTCTGCTTCACATGGATAGGGAGCCTACTCCATAACACAGGGATCCCTTATAAGGTCATGAATGAACTCTGCTTCACATGGATAGGGAGCCTACTCCATAACACAGGGATCCCTTATAAGGTCATGAATGAACTCTGCTTCACATGGATAGGGAGCCTACTCCATAACACAGGGATCCCTTATAAGGTCATGAATGAACTCTGCTTCACATGGATAGGGAGCCTACTCCATAACACAGGGATCCCTTATAAGGTCATGAATGAACTCTGCTTCACATGGATAGGGAGCCTACTCCATAACACAGGGATCCCTTATAAGGTCATGAATGAACTCTGCTTCACATGGATAGGGAGCCTACTCCATAACACAGGGACCCCTTATAAGGTCATGAATGAACTCTGCTTCACATGGATAGGGAGCCTACTCCATAACACAGGGATTTCTTATAAGGTCATGAATGAACTCTGCTTCACATGGATAGGGAGCCTACTCCATAACACAGGGACCCCTTATAAGGTCATGAATGAACTCTGCTTCACATGGATAAGGAGCCTACTCCATAACATAGGGATCCCTTCTAAGGTCATGAATGAACTCTGCTTCACATGGATATGGAGCCTACTCCAGAACACAGGGATCGCTTATAAGGTCATGAATGACCTCTGCTTCACATGTATAGGGAGCCAACTCCATAATACTGGGAACCCTTATAAGGTCATGAATGAACTCTGCTTCACATGGATAGGGAGCCTACTCCATAACACAGGGATCCCTTATAAGGTCATGAATGAACTCTGCTTCACATGGATAGGGAGCCTACTCCATAACACAGGGATCCCTTATAAGGTCATGAATGAACTCTGCTTCACATGGATAGGGAGCCTACTCCATAACACAGGGATCCCTTATAAGGTCATGAATGAACTCTGCTTCACATGGATAGGGAGCCTACTCCATAACACAGGGATCCCTTATAAGGTCATGAATGAACTCTGCTTCACATGGATAGGGAGCCTACTCCATAACACAGGGATCCCTTATAAGGTCATGAATGAACTCTGCTTCACATGGATAGGAGCCTATGCCATAACACATGGATCCCTTATAAGGTCATGAATGAACTCTGCTTCACATGGATAGGGAGCCTACTCCATAACACAGGGATCCCTTATAAGGTCATGAATGAACTCTGCTTCACATGGATAGGGAGCCTACTCCATAACACAGGGATCCCTTATAAGGTCATGAATGAACTCTGCTTCAAATGGATAGGAGCCTACTCCATAACACAGGGATCCCTTATAAGGTCATGAATGAACTCTGCTTCACATGGATAGGGAGCCTACTCCATAACACAGGGATCCCTTATAAGGTCATGAATGAACTCTGCTTCACATGGATAGGGAGCCTACTCCATAACACAGGATCCCTTATAAGGTCATGAATGAACTCTGCTTCACATGGATAGGGAGCCTACTCCATAACACAGGGATCCCTTATAAGGTCATGAATGAACTCTGCTTCACATGGATAGGGAGCCTACTCCATAACACAGGGATCCCTTATAAGGTCATGAATGAACTCTGCTTCACATGGATAAGGAGCCTACTCCATAACACAGGGATCCCTTATAAGGTCATGAATGAACTCTGCTTCACATGGATAGGGAGCCTACTCCATAACACAGGGATCCCTTATAAGGTCATGAATGAACTCTGCTTCACATGGATAGGGAGCCTACTCCATAACACAGGGATCCCTTATAAGGTCATGACTGAACTCTGCTTCACATGGACAGGAGCCTACTCCATAACACAGGGATCCCTTATAAGGTCATGAATGAACTCTGCTTCACATGGATAGGGAGCCTACTCCATAACACAGGATCCCTTATAAGGTCATGAATGAACTCTGCTTCACATGGATAGGGAGCCTACTCCATAACACAGGGATCCCTTATAAGGTCATGAATGAACTCTGCTTCACATGGATAAGGAGCCTACTCCATAACACAGGGATCCCTTATAAGGTCATGAATGAACTCTGCTTCACATGGATAGGGAGCCTACTCCATAACACAGGGATCCCTTATAAGGTCATGAATGAACTCTGCTTCACATGGATAGGGAGCCTACTCCATAACACAGGGATCCCTTATAAGGTCATGAATGAACTCTGCTTCACATGGATAGGGAGCCTACTCCATAACACAGGGATCCCTTATAAGGTCATGAATGAACTCTGCTTCACATGGATAGGGAGCCTACTCCATAACACAGGGATCCCTTATAAGGTCATGAATGAACTCTGCTTCACATGGATAGGAGCCTACTCCATAACACAGGGATCCCTTATAAGGTCATGAATGAACTCTGCTTCACATGGATAGGGAGCCTACTCCATAACACAGGGACCCCTTATAAGGTCATGAATGAACTCTGCTTCACATGGATAGGGAGCCTACTCCATAACACAGGGATCCCTTATAAGGTCATGAATGAACTCTGCTTCACATGGATAGGGAGCCTACTCCATAACACAGGGATCCCTTATAAGGTCATGAATGAACTCTGCTTCACATGGATAGGGAGCCTACTCCATAACACAGGGATCCCTTATAAGGTCATGAATGAACTCTGCTTCACATGGATAGGGAGCCTACTCCATAACACAGGGATCCCTTATAAGGTCATGAATGAACTCTGCTTCACATGGATAGGGAGCCTACTCCATAACACAGGGACCCCTTATAAGGTCATGACTGAACTCTGCTTCACATGGACAGGAGCCTACTCCATAACACTGGGATCCCTTATAAGGTCATGACTGAACTCTGCTTCACATTGACAGGGAGCCTACTCCATAACACAGGGATCCCTTATAAGGTCATGAATGAACTCTGCTTCACATGGATATGGAGCCTACTCCATAACACAGGATCCCTTATAAGGTCATGAATGAACTCTGCTTCACATGGATAGGGAGCCTACTCCATAACACAGGGATCCCTTATAAGGTCATGAATGAACTCTGCTTCACATGGATAGGGAGCCTACTCCATAACACAGGGATCCCTTATAAGGTCATGAATGAACTCTGCTTCACATGGATAGGGAGCCTACTCCATAACACAGGGATCCCTTATAAGGTCATGAATGAACTCTGCTTCACATGGATAGGGAGCCTACTCCATAACACAGGGATCCCTTATAAGGTCATGAATGAACTCTGCTTCACATAGATAGGGAGCCTACTCCATAACACAGGGATCTCTTATAAGGTCATGAATGAACTGCTTCAAATGGATAGGGAGCCTACTCCATAACACAGGGATCCCTTATAAGGTCATGAATGAACTCTGCTTCACATGGATAGGGAGCCTACTCCATAACACAGGGATCCCTTATAAGGTCATGAATGAACTCTGCTTCACATGGATAGTTAGCCTACTCCATAACACAGGGATCCCTTATAAGGTCATGAATGAACTCTGCTTCACATGGATAGGGAGCCTACTCCATAACACAGGGATCCCTTATAAGGTCATGAATGAACTCTGCTTCACATGGATAGGGAGCCTACTCCATAACACAGGATCCCTTATAAGGTCATGAATGAACTCTGCTTCACATGGATAGGGAGCCAATTCCCTAACACAAGGATCCCTTTTAAGGTCATGACTGAACTCTGCTTCACATGAACAGGAGCCTACTCCATAACACAGGTACCCCTTATAAGGTCATGACTGAACTCTGCTTCACATGGATAGGGAGCCTACTCCATAACACAGGGATCCCTTATAAGGTCATGAATGAACTCTGCTTCACATGGATAGGGAGCCTACTCCATAACACAGGGATCCCTTATAAGGTCATGAATGAACTCTGCTTCACATGGATAGGGAGCCTACTCCATAACACAGGGATCCCTTATAAGGTCATGAATGAACTCTGCTTCACATGGACAGAGAGCCTACTCCATAACACAGGGATCCCTTATAAGGTCATGAATGAACTCTGCTTCACATGGATAGGGAGCCTACTCCATAACACAGGGATCCCTTATAAGGTCATGAATGAACTCTGCTTCACATGGATAGGGAGCCTACTCCATAACACAGGGATCCCTTATAAGGTCATGAATGAACTCTGCTTCACATGGATAGGGAGCCTACTCCATAACACAGGGATCCCTTATAAGGTCATGAATGAACTCTGCTTCACATGGACAGGGAGCCTACTCCATAACACAGGGATCCCTTATAAGGTCATGAATGAACTCTGCTTCACATGGATAAGGAGCCTACTCCATAACACAGGGATCCCTTATAAGGTCATGAATGAACTCTGCTTCACATGGATAGGGAGCCTACTCCATAACACAGGGATCCCTTATAAGGTCATGAATGAACTCTGCTTCACATGGATAGGTAGCCTACTCCATAACACAGGGACCCCTTATAAGGTCATGAATGAACTCTGCTTCACATGGATAGGGAGCCTACTCCATAACACAGGGATCCCTTATAAGGTCATGAATGAACTCTGCTTCACATGGATAGGGAGCCTACTCCATAACACAGGGATCCCTTATAAGGTCATGAATGAACTCTGCTTCACATGGATAGGGAGCCTACTCCATAACACAGGGATCCCTTATAAGGTCATGAATGAACTCTGCTTCACATGGATAGGGAGCCTACTCCATAACACAGGGATCCCTTATAAGGTCATGAATGAACTCTGCTTCACATGGATAGGGAGCCTACTCCATAACACAGGGATCCCATATAAGGTCATGAATGAACTCTGCTTCACATGGATAAGGAGCCTACTCCATAACACAGGGACCCCTTATAAGGTCATGACTGAACTCTGCTTCACATGGATAGGTAGCCTACTCCATAACACTGGGACCCCTTATAAAGTCATGAATGAACTCTGCTTCACATGGACAGGGAGCCTACTCCATAACACAGGGATGCCTTATAAGGTCATGAATGAACTCTGCTTCACATGGATAGGGAGCCTACTCCATAACACAGGGATCCCTTATAAGGTCATGAATGAACTCTGCTTCACATGGATAGGGAGCCTACTCCATAACACAGGGATCCCTTATAAGGTCATGAATGAACTCTGCTTCACATGGATAGGAGCCTACTCCATAACACTGGGACCCCTTATAAAGTAATGAATGAATTCTGCTTCACATGGACAGGTAGCCTACTCCATAACACAATGATGCCTTATAAGGTCATGAATGAGCACTGCTTCACATGGATAGGGAGCCTATACCGTAACACAGGGATCCCTTATAAGGTCATGAATGAACTCTGCTTCACATGGATAAGGAGCCTACTCCATAACACAGGGATCCCTTATAAGGTCATGAATGAACTCTGCTTCACATGGATAGGGAGCCTACTCCATAACACAGGGATCCCTTATAAGGTCATGAATGAACTCTGCTTCACATGGATAGGGAGCCTACTCCATAACACAGGGATCCCTTATAAGGTCATGAATGAACTCTGCTTCACATGGATAGGGAGCCTACTCCATAACACAGGGATCCCTTATAAGGTCATGAATGAACTCTGCTTCACATGGATAGGGAGCCTACTCCATAACACAGGGACCCCTTATAAGGTCATGACTGAACTCTGCTTCACATGGACAGGAAGCCTACTCCATAACACAGGGATCCCTTTTAAGGTCATGACTGAACTCTGCTTCACATGGACAGGGAGCCTACTCCATAACACAGGGATCCCTTATAAGGTCATGACTGAACTCTGCTTCACATGGACAGGGAGCCTACTCCATAACACAGGGACCCCTTAAAAGGTCATGAATGAACTCTGCTTCACATGGATATGGAGCCTACTCCATAACACAGGATCCCTTATAAGGTCATGAATGAACTCTGCTTCACATGGATATGGAGCCTACACTATAACACAGGATCCCTTATAAGGTCATGAATGAACTCTGCTTCACATGGATAGGGAGCCTACTCCATAACACAGGGATCCCATATAAGGTCATGAATGTTCTCTGCTTTACATGGATAGGGAGCTAACTCCATAACACAGTGACCCCTTATAAGGTCATGACTGAACTCTGCTTCACCTGGATAAGGAGCCTATTCCATAACACTGGGACCCCTTAAGACACATAGCTCTCCCTCCAGCATATTCTATTTATGTCACAAGTGGACATCACATTGTCAGATCTAGTGTTTCTAGAGCTGCTTGTTTTCTGGATGTGCAAAAGATCCATCAGGGCTGGATCTGAGGATGCCTTATAAGCCAGGTATAAATCATTACTCAGCAGCCTGTAGGATACTGAATACAGAGATAGGGCCTATAGACAATCCATGCAAGAGAGATTATTCATGCCCTGGATTCTTCTGGTGAGGAACCTTTGTGGGCTTTCCAACTGTTTTTAGTGTCTTGTTAGGTTCATACCAAAGGAGGCATTATACACAGTGATGGGTTTGATAAGGGATGAGTAGATTGGTACTATATCTTCCTTGGACCTGGATGCCTTACCTTTTCTTATGATCCCTAACTACTGGGTCAACTCTTCGAGGTGTTTTATAAATAGAGCAATTAACCTTGGTGGACAATTTCTCAAAGGGAATTATAACAAAATTCCTTGGTATTGAATTTTAAACTGTGGCTTTGGCACCAATAATTTGTCTGCCTTAGACCCTCTTGCAAGATATTATTGTTGTTGGGGGGTCTGTGATTGCTCCCAATTTACAGTCATTTGCAGCCTTGGTGAGCCAAAGGCCTTCAACATTAACCTTAACATTAACCTTGACTTCAAAGATGTAGATGCCAAAGAGGGGCAGGCCCACCATGGAGGCTACTGGTTACTAGTCTCTTGGTGGAGGTAGTCTCACTAGTCCTGTCTTCTTGGGTCCTATCTGTCAGCCAGCCAGCAATCGAGCACGTTATGTCGGGGTTTATGTCTAGTTTGGAGAGTGTGTCAACAATGCCTGAGTGGGGTATTGTATTGACTGTTTTGGCCAGGTCAAGGTATGCTGTATGCACTGTTTTATCCTCATCCTTAGCCTTGGTGACCTTCTAGAAGAAATTAGCCAGGTTAAGTAGGCACAACATTCCCTTAACAATGCCAAACTGGGATGGGTCCAGTGTCCGTAGGTTGCCAATGTCCTTGTTGATCTATGATAATTCATTCTATGGCTTTGCAGATTAGACTTGTCACACTGATTGGTCTGTAGTTCCTGAGGTCAGCTGATGGTCTTCACTGATGAAGAGAGATTACTGTTGCAGTCTCCATTCACTTATTAAATCTCTTACTGACTGGACATATGCAGCAATTACTGGAGAGTAGTGAGTGGATGTAGTTGCAGACTGACAATATATGAATGATTCTTCATTTTGAACTGGCAACCATGAAGTCAGTTATAATAGAGGGGGAATTATGGTGGTCTCCTCCCGCATCTTTAAATTCTATTTGATGTAAAATATCCTATGTCAAATGTCTTCAACGGACCAAACTGTATACAGATCATGACAGTTAAGTCTCAGCATGACCAGGGTGTGAGGTGAGGGGTGTAGGGTAATGAGGTTGCTAAACCTCAGAGGTATTGTTAAATGGCTGCTTGAATTATCAGATAGTTCTTACGTTTTGTGGGCTATATTGTCCATCTTTATATATGTGGGAGCTTACAGGATTTGAATGCTAAAGGTGGGTTTAGGGTGCAGGAGTTGCTCAGGATGACAGAGCAGGCACAGGAGACTGAGAGACAGACAGGGATAACTGCAGGGGACATAGAGGAAGGTCTGGGCAATCCAGGGTATGTTGAAGGTTTGGGGTTCCCTCCACTGCCATGGGTGCAGTTTGGCTCAGTGGGCTGAAGCCATTGGGACAGGAAGCCCAGTTTTCAATGCCTTTAAACTTTCATGGCAGGAGGAGTAGGCATATTCATGATGCTTGCACATATCCCTGGTGACAAAGGAAAAGATTTGGTTAAGGAATTTCTTAATCTATTTGAAATAATAGATCCGAACAGTGATCACTGAATAGTCGAGGCAGAAGCCTCAGGGTCTAAAAACTTGTCTGCAACATTAGGCAGTCTTAGGTAGAAAGAGAATAAGTAGGTTTAGGGCCAGAGCATGGAATATCTGAAGGCAGTTATCCTTGAAAAGGATCCTAATTTCTTCATGCCAACAAAGTAAAGGCACAAAACTGCACAAACACTCACTTGAAAGACACCACGTAGAATCTGGAAGTAGAAGCCTCCAAATACCAAACGGAGTTACACAGATAAAAAAATGCTTTAATAAATCACCAGGATAAAAATTATAGTTCATAGAGAAATAACGAAATGTTAAGTGCTTTCATCCTAAACAAATGTAACTTTGGACTTCATCAGAACAAAATTCAAAATGGAGGAAGGGTTTAAATAGGAGTAGGTCACAAAATGGAGGCTAAGTTTAAAGTTGTAAAGACCCTAATTCAAGCTTACATAAAAGGTATAGCTGCTGTCACAAAATAACAATATGTAAACCTATTCCCTTGAGTTTTTGTACCAGATTTAAATAGAAAAGACAAAACATAGCATTCAAATTGAAAAATGTATTAATAAATAAATATGAATTCAAATTAATGTGATACTTGAATATATAAAAGTATATTACCCATGTTTTACCACTTTCTCAAATAAAAAATGATGTAGATAAAAATGTTGTCAATTTTGTGCCCAGATAAAATAGAATAAAATACTGCTCTACAAAATTGTACTCAAAGTTTGGCTGCTCTTAATTTTAAAACTGGGTATATTGAAATGTATTCATTGATACCAGGGACACAACTTGCATCCAATCTGACTTGCCAATAAAACTTGCTGGACTCTAAAAGAGCTTCCCAGACACCACCTCTTGGGTTTGAAATTACTGTGTCAAGAATTCTAAAGACAAATTTGTTGAAAACTGCCTCACAAAGGACAAATTCCAGTTAGGATGTGGCAAAAGTGACACCAGTAGAGTAGTTTATCTTGCCAAATGCACCTCTTGCCCTGAACTGTACTTAAAAGAAGGATTTACAAACATTTGTATGACATATGTGCTAAAAAAGACAAACATAAAAAAACACCATGGGCTAGAAACGGAAACCACTGCAATGTGAAAAAAAACACAATTTTATTGAAAGTTTTATCGCTTTCCCAGTATGTAACAAAGGCTTCCTCAGAAACTAAGTTAAAACTCAATTCCTCATTTTGGAGGGATATTTAAATGATGAATTGAGTTTTAACTTAGTTTCTGAGGAAGTCTTTGTTACATACTGACGAAAGCACTAAAACTTTCCATCCAATAGTGGGGTTTTTTTCATGCTGCAGTGGTTTCCATTTCTAGCCCATGGTGTTTTTATATGTACTACAAACTCAAAAAATGCTCTTTTGAAACATTCTCTGGATGCAGGGCCGTGGCTTCATCTATGTCTTTTTGGAAAGGGTTAGATTCGAGAAGTATTCCAGAAGCAATAATTTGGTCCTTTGTACATACTTTTGCAAAGCACTACAAACTTGATTTCTTCTGAAAGTCTAGATCAGGTTTTGATAAGACCATCCTCCAGTAGTTCCTGAACCTTTCCCCTTCCACTTCCCAAATACTGTAAGCTAGGGTAATCTACCCATGTAGCTAAGCGGTAGTAATCAGTATGATGAACATGTTTAGTAAAGTTGTGTAAGTATATTCAAATTTTGAATGATCACTGCTGCAGTAGCCACTCTGTCCCACCTACCACCAGTCTTTGTTTTTTGTTATGCCAGGGCATTTGTATACATACACACACACACACACACACACACACACACACACACACACACACACACACACACACACACACACACACACACACACACAAGTGCACACACACACACACACACATATATATATATATATATATATATATATATATATATATATATATACTTCAGAAGCTCAAAGTTTCAAAACTTCGAACTTCAAACAGCCGAGACCATATGATCAAAGTTTTGACACTTCAAAAACCTAATAGAAACAATTTTCTTTTTTTTCCATGAGTGCAGGGGGGCTTGCCCCCCTGCACCTCGCACCCCCTGCTAATTAAATATACCAACTCTGAGACCGCACTACAGTGAGGAAAATGGTAACTATCCCATTATGCGCTGTACAGCAATCTCCATTCAAAACATTCGAAGTTTCAAAACTTCGAGCTTATGGTCTCTGCATTTTGAAGTATGAAGTTTTTAAACTTTGAGCTTTTGAAGGGGATTCATATATATGACGTGATTGTAGTTAGGGATGTTAAAACATCACTACGGAGAGACATTCAGAGTGCCTATATTTCTGGCCGTATGCAATATCTTTCAGGATTATGCAGTTATGGAGGGCAGAATAACAAGTCCATCTTTAAAGACAACAAACATGTAATGTCTGCATTGTAAGACAATTGATAACATCTTGCATAACAGGGAAATCAACTCTTTTCTACAGTGGAATTGCCTCCAGGTCTAAGGAAGTTATAGCCCCGCTGTACTTGGCCCTCATCAGACCAGTAATAGAGTACAATGTCCACTTTTGCATGTATTTCAACAGACACCTGCAACAGCTGGACAGACCACAGAGGTTCCTCACCAAGAAAATACAGGGCTTTCAAAATATGATGTACATGGATAGATTAAAAGCCCTATCACTGTACTCTGTATCATATAGCCTGCTAGAGGAGACCTGTGCCTGACCTACAGGGCAGTCTCTGACCATGCCTTGATGGATATGCTCATATCCACAAATCTAACAACACAAGATTCACTCACTGTAGGGATTGTAATCTAGTCTGTGAGATTAACAGAACATGCTGGAGAGACAAACATGTCTCCCAGAGACTGCCTCTCCTCTGGATCAAATTTCCAGTTCACATGAAGCCAAGCTCCTCACTGACCCTATTCGAGTGCAACCTGGAAAAATGGATGGGATACTGCAAATTCACCCCATGAGTGGCACTCGTTTCCCTCATGGACAGGGGGAGTAGGTGTTGACCATAGACTAACTCAGCCAAGTACGTCCACTTTATAAGGACAATCAGGGTAATTTGGAATTAATATGGTTAGGCTTGTAAGGGCTCAAGGGCTGCTAACCTAGTAACCTCCTATGCACCTAAGAACCTATCAGTTGTTTGTGCTGTAAGCAATGAGCTAGCAACTGAAGGATTTGTCTATGTTTCCTCTTACAAAGTGAAGTCATGTGACATGGCAGATCTTTTTAACATTAGGAAAGAATCAATCTGATTAACTTATATTGTTAACAACTTAATATAGCAGTTTATTTTTCTGCTGTTGTCGCAGATTTTTTTTTTAATTTATTGTGCCATATGTCACATTGATTTCTCTGAAGACATTTTACACATATTACCAAACTGGTACATTTTGCGTGGGTTGTTATTATTTATACTTCCTAATTTTGGGACTTGTCTAGTCAGGTTTCTTCCTTTTGCATCTAATTTATAAAGTGTTTTATGTCATTCTGTTTTAAAAAAAAACATTGAAATTCTTCACATATAAACAGAATCTGGTTGTTACTTACAAGATGCAGCAACAAACCAAATCTTGTAAAACTGGTTCTGAGATAAAGTATATTTCAAGCCTTTGCCAACTAACAGCAGCTAACTTCTCAGGATTACAAATAAGCAGTTTTTGCAGAAATTAGAAATGACCATGAAGTGGGCTATCAAAGTCCACAGGAATGTATAGCCATTAGCTGATGGGTCAAAAGTAATGGAGATATACAAATTCTGAGCAGTCATCTGGGGAAAATGTTTACCATTTTGTCAATGTGTTTCCTATAGAAGGCAACTAAATATAATTTATGACAATCATTTACATAAAAATATTATCCAGATACTGACAGAATACACACAATATAATGTGCAAGAAATAGAACAAAAGAAAAGAAAAAAATGAAGCAAATATAAATTAAAGTATATGTACGTATGAAGTAAATTTTTACCAGGGAGAATCATGCTTTGGAATATCAACCAAAGGATGAGGGGGAAAGCTTTTTAAACTAAAACAGAAAAATACTATTATGTGAAACATAGAAAAAAGAACTGCAAAGTGAGGAAAAACTGACCATATAATAGAAGGATATGATTTAAAAAATACTCATCCATTTATTTTCTAACCACCTGCCCTAATAAAGGTCACAGTGATGATAAGCTAAGTGGGGTAGACCAGACATTCTGATACTAAGCAACTATCTGCAGTATCTGCAACTATATGTGGTGGGATTTACAGGCATTCCAGGCAACATAAGAGGTATTATCCCTCCACTGTATCCTGGATCTTCCCCAGGGCCTTCTTCTGGTTGACCATGCCTAGTGCAGCTCCTGTGTGAGACGTCCATGAAGCATTATCATAAGATATCTAAACCACCTCAACTGACCTTTCAACATAGAGGAATAGTGGCTATGCTCCAAGATTTCATGGATTTCTGAGCTTCACATGGAGAGTGCAAAGGGACATCATTTTTGCATCTTGTTTATTGGTCTTTACCCAAAGCTCAGGTCAGGGTGAGATCATAAATTGAGAACCTTATCTTATGTGTAAAGGTTTTGTGGGAAAATTTACAGCCATTTGGAAATTGTTGCTGCTACATGCCACTTTCAGCAAGAAAGCACAGGACAGGAATGGCAGACTGACCATCAATGGCTGCAGCAGCAGTGTTACTGCAGGCATTGTACTGTCCTGAAGTGAGAGCAGAGTCCAAGAAATATGAAGTTGAAATATGAAAGGGAATAAAACAGACCAGACTTTTTGGATATATAGCTACTGCTAGGACATAAAGTTTCAGTAACATGAGTTTGTTTATTTCTGGAAGGCATCTTGCCATGCGAATATTAAGGAAGTTATTAAAAAAATGTTTTGAAATTGAGACTGATCAAATACCATGCGGTGTGCAGAGGGGAGGAATATTCACTGCATACAAAATTTCTGTAGCTATTTGGCAACCACTGTCAAGGCTAATAACCTGTCTGTCAAAACTGCAAAGACCAAGATGAAGCCACTGACAGCATTATTGCATCTGTGTCTTGTTCTTTGAGCAAATGACTAGTAACTCTGCTTTAGCTAGATAGCATACAAAGATACTGATGCATTTTGAGCTGACTATCAGCTTCTGTCCACATCACTGGCTCTATTATGCTCATAGTTTTCCCTCACAGTAGGATTAGCAGTAATAATGCTTTCCTGGCAGAGACTCAGTAATAGGAATAAGAAATGCAAATAGTCCATGCAATATCATGTTTCCTGTATATCATAAAACCACTACAGATATACATTACTGTTCACATATAAGGCAGAGACACAGCAGATGCAACAGTGCTAGATAGAGTTTACTAAATCTGCTAACAAAACACTTTATAAAAAAATAATGCATTTAAAAATAAGTCAGCAGCGCACAGTTTGAATGGGGATAAAAACAGAGGAGATGTAAGAATTTTTTGTTTATATTATATAGAATGAGGTTGGCAAACAGAGTTCTCTTCCTGTAGATGTTGTGAAGTGATTGATGATCACAAAGTTCAATATTATATAAATAAACAGTACTAATTTCATCAAATAGTATTTTCAGTACTGCAAAGGTCAAAAGAATGGAATGACATGGTGAGAAAAAAATAAAATCTTCATTGGGATTGAAACCCCCACACTCTAAATGTGGGGGAGATTACTTCCCATACTTTAATTAAATCACCAGCTAATAAGTTGCTCCAAATCAAAAGACGAAATACACAGTTTTCCTCTGTTTATCTTCAGAACCATGTGTTGTGTGAATGGCAGCCATGCTCTTTCCCAGCTGAGACAGATGTATGGCAATCTTACAGATTGTAGGAGGACACACAATGCGCAGTAGCTTGTACTGCAAGCTTATCTACAGGTAGTGCTAGTGATCAAAATGAGAGGGCTAAGCAGTTCTTACTTGCTGTCATAGATGTTTCCGCACTTCTTTTTCACACCATAACTAGAAAACACTAAGTAAAACAATGTCTTAAAGCTTGAATTGTATGCAGAGTGGTACCAGGCAATAATAGAGTTTCCAGGAACCACCATTTTGTTCATCTCTGTCACCTTTATTGAATAATATTATCTGCATTTGTTTTTGGCTTGGCTGTTTTCACCTGAAATGTGTTCACTGTACATTCACAACCAATGATGCTTGAAATGCCAAGCCTGAAGTGGAGCTATTGTGAATGACATTTACGAAAGTTGTTCAAGTAGTAAATTAAGTTAGCAGTAAACCAAATGCTTTAACAAAACAGAACATATAAAAGAAAGTTAAGGAAATATGGTATACTGTTTAAGACAAACAGCAGCAGAAAGAATCAGAAAAGTTAGCAGGAAAAGAGATTGAAAACTTAAATATTAAAATATAGATCGCTGGCAAGTTGCAGCAGAGAAAACAGAAAGACAAGGAGGAAACAGAGATAGCACACCTCACTCATTCATTAAAGGATAAGGAGATCATTATTTTTCTGTAAACTGTTTATGTCATTATGCAGTATTTGGTTTTACTACTATCCAAGTACTTAACGTTATTTTTTTCTGTTTAATGTCTTCATTTTTGTTTTTATTTACTTACATGTTTTAGTATTCAGTGTGTGCAGTCTCACATACTACTCTTGGTATACTAGCCCATTTCAGGTGTTGGTTTCAGAACTGTACACTGTGTTAGAAGCCAGGCATAGTGGCTTCCATGCACCTGGAGAGTTGACTAAATTGGCTCCAGTTACTCAAATTATTACAAATCAATACCATACATCTCTGTCAACATCCTTTTACCACCTAATCAAAGCAGTGAGTATCTTTTTGAGATGTGTTTCTAATATTGTGTTTATTCTATAAACTGCCTCCCTCCATTGGTATCTAAAACAGATGATTGTTCCTTCACTGGCAGTGATTGGCTTAATGGCATGGTAAGCAGACATAATGGAAGTGATGGCCATTACCAAATGAGGACCAAAAGCTATTATCCAGACTTATTTCCATTGTAAATATCAAAATTATGCAACAAAACAAAACTGATGAGTCAGTACCTGTATATCATTGAAAGTGCTTTCACTTTTTTATGCCCTTAAAAAACATGAGTGGTAAACAGGCAGGATTTGTTCTTCTAAATATCTTCTTTGACAAGAAAATGCAGCCTCACAGCAAATTATCTCTTTTGAAAATTTATTTCATCCACTCTGTTTGTTATGCATGTGCTCTTTCTCAGAAACACTTCAGACTACCTATTAAACAGAACGCTCCTTTTTGTGTAGATATGGATATAAATTTTAAACAAATAAAAAGCTAGGGGGTGCTATACAGAATAAAGCACTATTTGACCTCTGAAAACAACAAAATGAAGCTACTCCACTAAACTATTGCTGTAAGCTCCATCACACATCCAAGGTAAGGTAGTGAAGAGTTAAACAGGAGAACACTATATTACTGATTCTGAGGTGTTATTTTGTACTGTATTGCATTGTGGTTGCATGCATATATGGGCTCTTCTAAGTTTGACCTGCATGCACCTGATGTTTGCACTCATGATGCTGAATACAAACCCCTGCCCTGGTCTGATTGCTTTTCTTACCTGCTACCAACCCCCAAGATCAGGTGATCTAATACCAGTCAGTTTCAAGTATTAAAATAACCAATAAAGTGATCAAGAACTTGACCGCAATCCTCCCAGGACAACACTCTGCCATTGCACATTCCTTCTGCTGACAAGCTGCCTTTGTTTAAAACAGTCTCAAAGGACTTCTGTGAAGGAATTTTTTTTTCTTTCTTTCTGTGTTATAACATGAGTCTGACATTTACCTTTGTAGTCTTGATTCCTTGGAATAATCCTACAGAGCTTCAGTCATTCAGCTGTTCAGTCACTCATATGAGACTTCATTCATGTGATTCATTTTATCCTCTTCATGGCAAGTTGGAAGCTAGGGCCATTCCCAGTGAACACCAGGTCTAAAACAATAAACTAAAGCATGGACGGGACTCTAGTCCATTACACAACACACACATAGACAACACACAAACACACACACATATGTACATTAATGCACACACACACACACACACACACACACACACACACACACACACACACACACACACACACACACACACACACACACACACAGTCACACTCACTAAACACGCATATAGAGGATAACTAGTTTACCTACTTGTGCATTATTATTATTTGGGATAAAACTTGGGCAGACGACATAACTCTTCACAGACACAGAGAGGGCATGCATTATTTACACAGATAGCATCCCAACTGGATACTGAACTGAAGAACAAAGAGCTATGAGGCAACAATGCTAACTGCTTCATCAATGTGCCACACTAGATTCTCAATATCTTGTATATTTAGTCACTATATCTAATGAACTAGGTTCCACAATTATCTGTCAATCAATGTGGTTTCATCATAGCACTTAGATCACAGTTCAAATTCCCAGCCATTGTATGTCCTGTGTAGGGCCTCCATGTCTTTCCTATGGCCACATGGGCTTTCACTAGAGGATTCAGTTTCCCCAGTTTCTTCACAAATCCAAAAGACATGGCAATATTGAAATAGTGATCCTATAAGGGGTCCATAGGTGTTGTTGTGGGGGGCTTGTGTGCATGTGTGTGTATATGAGTGTGCATGCATGGTATGTGTGTACACATGTGTGTGTATTTGTGTGCACGTGTGTGTCTGTGAGCACATGTATATGTATATGTGCATGTGTGTGAGTACATGTATGTGTGTCTGTGTGTGTGTGTGTGTGTGTGTGTGTGTGTGTGTGTGTGTGTGTGTGTGTGTGTGTGTGTGTGTGTGCATGTCTCTATATGTGTATATTTGTGTGTCTGTGCATTTCAGTTTATGTGTGTCTATATGTGTATCCTTTGATGGTCTGCTATCCCTTTCAAAACTGGTTTTATGAACTATGTTCAATGAGTGATTGAATATGGGTGGCCACGGTGGTGCAGTGGTTAGCGTTGCTGCCTCACAGCAAGAGGTTCTCCGGTTCGATTCTCGGCTGGGGTACCTTCTGTGCGGAGTCTGCATGTCCTCCCTGTGGTCGCGTGGGTTTCCTCCAGGTGCTCCGGCTTCCTCCCACATCCCAAAGACATGCTGTAGGTGGATTGGACACTCTAAATTGGCCCTAGGTGTGAGTGTGTGTATGTGTGTGCCTTCTGTGGAAGGTTGGGCACCGGGCTGGCAACTCAACACTGTAAAACTCCACTGCCAATCATGAGCAGACAGGTGATCCGCTGTGGTGACCCCTAACCGGGAAAAAACGAAAGACGATGAAGAAGAAGAAGTTCAATGAGTGACTGAATAGGCACAGACTCCAGCTGATCCTGATTAGGATAATGCCGATATTGGAAAATGGAAGAATTAATGAATCTGATTTTTTTGTTTGTTTGTTTTTTTCATGTCTAATTAGTACTCCTCTTTCCCCTAAATGTTACTCTAGGGATATGAACAAGTTTAATTTCAAGTCCTTATCTTCTGCTTGTTACGTTCTCCTTTTCTAGTGCGACCCATTTTTCCCCTACTTAAAACATGATTTTCTTTCACCTTTACACATACGGTATTTCTTTTTGCACCTTCCTCTTTCATTATTTCCCCAGACAAATAGAAAAGTAATATTAATTCTATAGCTGAAGACATTATTAGTGTAATTTCTTGAATTATATTGTGACTTTATCTTCGTCAGTTGCACCTATTGTTTAGGCACTGCTTATCATTATATAGTAGCTGCACTATCTCTTTTACTGTCTGTAATATGTACAACTTCATAAAACTATACTTGTCTGCCAACAATGACTTAATTTCCTGTCAAGTATCACTGCATGAAAAATAGATCTTTAACTGGAATGACGTATAGAAATATCTATTTGTTTAACGTGCAATTTGCAGAATTGTAAATGTACATCAAAGTGATATTATTTCATCTGACATTGCTCTGATATACACAATGTTCAGTAGTAGAGTTTTCTACCAGGGTACCCTCTTTAAATGGGACCCACCAAGTAGCAGCTAACCTGATCAATAAAGTGTTCTATAAAAATAAATTGCTTAGAAAATGCAGAATTGTAGGTATCACATCAGAACATAGGTATACCAGAGAAACCTGAAAAGAGGAAATGATTGAAGATTGTCAATTATATTTTTGATAAAGTATTTTAAACCATTTTATTAAGCATTTTACATGACAAATCCATATATCACATCTCCCTGCAATGTTAAAGAGGTCTAGAATACAGAATATTTATATAAACCTGAAGTTCATCATATCAATATAATTTTTTACCTTAAACACCCTCTTAACCACACACACACACACACACACACACACACACACACACACACACACACACACACACACTTACATGCATATTAAACCTCACTTGACCTAACATACTAATATCTGCCAGGTTTACCTTATTTCTACTACAATAGTTAAGAATCTTTCCCCACATTCTGGTAATGCTATCTTGAGACCATCTAAATCCAACTGCCTCAACTTATTCCTCTCTTAAATATACACTTCCACCAAAACTGTCCATTTCCAAGCTTTATTGATTTCCTGTTTTACCAAAAGGCCAAATAATGTAGTTTTTGCAGTGTGTAGAGGCTGAGTAGTCCCAACTTCCCTTCAAATCCACATATGAACAGCTTCTGTGATTCCCTGAACTCATGTGCTATCACCGTACAACTTGCATAACTGATTAATCATCACATATCCCCACCATGTATGTGTGTTATCTGTACCAACTCTCCCCCTCTCCAACAAACATCATCTTCTATTAGTCCTTTGCTTTTAAGCCTGCACCACACTGGTACCACCAACTTAAGTTTCTCACGTGCCTCCCATACATTTCCCCAAAAATGTTCCTCTAACAATTTCCCCTCCTCAGTAACCCATTTCTCCTGCAAGTCAGTCCAAATTGCCCACTTTTCTCTCCACCTTAAGTCTTGATGCATCCCACTATACCCCAACCAGTCATCCCATATGGTACTCCAGTATTTACCCCTCTATATTTTTACTCATGTTGAACTCATTTCATCCTTCTTCTCCCTTCTTCACTTGTTTAAATTTTATCCTTTCTCCTTGCCTTAGACAATGTCATGTTATTTTTGACATTACAGTTATCCTCCCTCCTCAGATATCAATATCATATCGCACATCGTTAAAATGCCACCTATTCTCCAACCTTCCTTTGTAGGACTTCCTGTCAGTGTAATCCTTTCATTTTCCCACAATGTTTCCCCCTCGTCTGTCTTCCTGTCTCAAACACCTAACTTATACACATGCTCTGGATTTTGACAACCACACTCAGGCTTCCTTTCTTACCGAGCCCAGGAGTTTGACAACCACACTCAGTCTTCCTTTCTTACCGAGCCCAGGAGTTTCACAACCACACTCAGTCTTCCTTTCTTACCGAGCCCAGGAGTTTCACAACCACACTCAGTCTTCCTTTCTTACCGAGTCCAGGAGTTTCACAACCACACTCAGTCTTCCTTTCTTACCGAGCCCAGGAGTTTCACAACCACACTCAGTCTTCCTTTCTTACCGAGCCCAGGAGTTTCACAACCACACTCAGTCTTCCTTTCTTACCGAGCCCAGTCTGCTGTTCTCCATTATTATTACACAACAATTGTTGTCAATTAGCAGCAGCAATGTCATGCTAAAAATCTGCCTAACCTCAATTTCCACCATTTTTACTGTCCCCACCTCCACCCAACACACACATTCTGCCCCTTTAAGCCATGGCCTCTTTCTCATCCTAACAAACCTAATATACATCATTAATAATTTCACCCTCATTAAACTTTTAAATCTCACCAACAGATGCCTTAGTAGATACAAAAATAAAAGATAAATTATCAAAGTGAGACTCTTACCCATCCACCTGCTCAATAACTTTTCAACCTTTTCTGCTAATTCCTTTTGATGACCAATAAAATCTCCTGAATCCCTAGTAATACTGTCAGTTATAAATATTTAATAAAGTATGTAGTGTGAAACCTTTAAAACCATGTGCTGTAGTTCATGCACACAGGTCTTTATCCATGTGTCCTGGCACCTGATTTCAATGAAATGTACTTCAGCGCGTTAAAATCCTACATGCAGTTGGATAGACAAACAATACATCAGTCTGACCTAGATTTCTCTCTGCTGTTGCTTTTGTGTGATGGGAGCTTGTCCCACTAAGAACCTCCATACTGACAAATCAATAGTGCCTTTCCAGTTTGCAATTGTTTTACATATGCTTTAACACTTATACACTCATCTAAGGTTTTGTATCCATCTGAAAACACTGGCACAGTTGTCTAAGGTTTTCCATGCATCTAAGTACTAGGACAGTTGTCTATAAGTATGTTTAGGAGCATTTTAGCAAAAACTGGTGTTACAATTACTCAGACTTGCAGTGAAAGAATGTAGTACCCAAACATCTACCATCAATGGCTCTGATATATCATTTCTTTGCCAAAAGCATTGTGCCAACCTGTAAAACAACTCAGCAGAAAGATGAAAAATCTACAACCGGACACAGTAAAAAGGTTTAATAAGAAAGTACACAGAATACTCTGGCGCCTCGGCAGACAGCCTTCCAGAAGAAATACAAACACTGAAATATAGAACCTCTTATATAATCCATTAATCAACACTAATTAATTTCCAAATTTAAACCTACAGGCAATAAAGTATCATATTTTAAAATATAAATCGATTCTTTATAAAGTAGTTTGTCCTTAACAATGCATAGTTCACCAACTTGTACAAATATTTGTTACAGAAGACAAGCCTGTAGTAGAGAAAAGTCACTATTGTGTCTTTCTTTAAAATGCATTGCTATATTGCTTTCATTTTTGTTCTTTTTTATGTCCCTAACATGTTCTTGTAATCTGGTTATACATTTCCTTTTACTTTCCCCTTTATAATACAAATTAAAAGGGCATATTAGGGCATATATAATGCCCTCACTGTCACAAGAAAATCTACCAGCAGGGGGAAAAATGAACACTGTTTATTTCACAAAAACTAGGGAAAACATTAGAACATATACTGCATTCTCCACAAGGGAAAGTGCCCATTAAAGAAGGATTTAAATAAACCCTATCATCAGGAGAACAAAAAAGACTAGAAGTTAAAAAGTCTTTTAAACTTTTGCCCCGTCTGTAGAAGATAGAAGGGTGATGCGCAACAAGAATACTAAGTTCACCATCTTTAATCAAAAATTCCCAACAACTACTTAATATATTACTTATGTCACTACTAAGACTAGTATAAACTGATACAAAATACACTTTCTCCTTCATTTGATTTGTATCAATATTATGAATTTTATTTTTTACACCAATTCTTCTAAGATGGGCTCCTACCCCCATCCTCTGCGAAACTACCCTATGCAGAGATTTTTTTTAACTATATTATATTTATAACTGCTACCAATAAACATTTTAAATGTACTTCTACATTCCACCACAAAATCATGCCAATTATTACAAATTCTATCAATTCAAATTACATAGGGCCGGATTGTGCCACCCTGAGTTCTGAAGAACCAAGTCTCTTTTACAGGGCTATAAACACAGTCCATGTAAACCAGTGACTCCAATAGCTTTCTGTGTGAACTTAATATGGCTGAAAACCCTCACACAGTTGTGTGGGTATAACTGGCCCATAACAGTCAATTGTATTTGCTCTGAATAAAGTTTTATTATGCACTCCATTTGCTTTGCTATGAAGGGGCCTTGAGTGATTTTTCAAGTTAAATTTATTCTAAATGATGTGCATACTTACTGTCACTTACAGTATTTAAATGTTAGTAGACATTGCAAGGTTTAGAAGATGGTCTTCCTCCATTCTTTTATTTTCAAATGAAATCATGTTACTTTATTAATTGAGATTATAGTGATTTGATTGCTTGCACTGGGAAATGCACAATGTTAAGAAATGGTGGTGCTTTGAGTATTTATATATATATATATATATATATATATATATATATATATATATATATATATATATATATATATATATAGCTCTAGTCTGAAGCCACTATCACAAAACACACTTTAACGAAAGTGCTTTCACCGAAAAAGCGCTTTCGCTAAAGAGTGTTAAAAAAAAACATTAAATCTACTTTTACGCACCTCCCACCCCCCACTTTAATATTCTCACTCCGAGATCACACTACAGTGGGGAAAAGGGAATTTTCCCTTATCCGCATCATAGTACAACTAGCACAACAGGCATACTTATGCGAAAATGCTGCTTCGGTGAAAAGCACTTTCACGTAAGTATGCCCGCCCATTCGCAATTCAGTGAAAAGTGTGTTCGCGCAAGAGTCCTAGACCTATATATATATATATATATATATATATATATATATATATATATATATATATATATATATATATATATGTGTGTGTGTGTGTGTGTGTGTGTATGTATAGGTCTACTTCACATGACTGAAAACTCATTTGACTGAGACCACAATACCTAATTTTCAAAATACTGAAAACTCATATGACTGAATCTCATTATACTGAAAGCTTACAATGCTGAATTTCAAAATACTAAATTTTAAACCATAGACATGCACACTTACAACACAAATGACTAACTCTTTTCAGAACTTAAAAACTACTTACTTGCCCTCTTAACAGAAACTGGACGATATAAAATCAAACTAGGTGGGGGGCTACGCCCTCACACCTCCAATGTGGAGGACTGTGCCCCCCACATACCCCTAACTAAATATACGAACTGCAGGATTGCACTACAGTGGGGAAAATGGCATACACCTTTTACTTACTTTACAGTACTCTACACGCTGCCACTACTGCTGGGAATGCACAAAACATCCACCATATTACTTTAGATACGTCCCATAAAAATGTAGAGACGTACCCACATTCAGAAACACTACAACACTACTTTCTACATGACTATCGGCATTCTGACAGTCAGCACTTTAAGTTACAGTAATTCTTTTTATCACAAGGAAGTCACAGGTGAAGGGAAACTCACATCCTCTTTATGGCTTAAAATTCAGTATTATGAGATGCAGTCAAATGAGTTTTCAGTATTTTGAAAATTAGGTATTGTGGTCTCAGTCAAATGAAATTCAGTTATTTATATATATATATATATATATATATATATATATATATATATATATATATATATATATATACACACACACACATATATACACACACACACACACACACACACACACACACACATATACATGCATACAGATATATAAACATACATGCCTAGATCTATCCCATCCTATATTACTCATTGATAAATGATGTCTACATATTAAATCTGAAGTTAAAATTGCTAAGCCTTTTGCTGCTGTTATTACTATCCACCCCTTTACAATTCATTCCTTTCACATCTTACATGACTTAGTTGCCATGCTATTTTTTAGTATCCAGTGAAATTTAGATGCACTTTGAGTGCAAATAAACAAGTCTCTAACAAATACAAATGGCTATTTTACAGCTATATAGATGAATTTTGCACTTGGTATGGCTTGATGAGGTCTATATCATATGAGCAAATCGCACAAATTGCGAATACTCATAATATCGAATGTACCAGACCTCAAACTTCCAATTAGCCCCCCACACCCCCCTCTAAATATATATTCCAACTCCAAGATCACACTACAGTGAAGAAAGGGCAAATATCCCATACTTCACTGTATTACAATCTCAGAAAAAGCACTTTGAGGTCTATGGTATACTCTGAGATATGTTCGATATTATGAGCGTTCGCAATTTGTGTGATTCGCTAATATGATATAGACTCGCTTGATGATAGATAGTATGTCAGTATGTCATTGCACATTTTTATTGTAGTTTTCACCATTTATTGCCCTGAATGTTTGAAGAACTTTTTGGTATTTTGGGGGTGGGGAACGGAGCTGCATTCTTTCATTATCTGTCAGGCAGCCCTCCCCAGTTGAAAACTGAATGACATTGGCCCATTTATGTTTGTCAGCAATGGCTCTGTCAGTTCATTCAGTTTGGATATGCAGACACAATACCTGTGCATATTTGCATGACTTTACATCAGCTAGCTCTTTTTGAACACTTCAGTAGCAGACAGTACTCTATTATCAAAATAACAGTTTCAGTGGGATTACAGCCCATGCTGTTTTTTTTCTGCTATTCATATACAGCTGTCTTTATGCCCTAACTATCATGCATTGACTAAGTATTAAATGTACAGAAGGTTACATCCAAAGGATCCATAGGTTATATTATTTCATGGTAACAGACATCTCCCTTATCCTTCAAGGCACAGTTATGTATAAGGTCTGTGATTCTCTGGGAAGACAATAGAAGATGAGGTACTAGCCTTGTATAACAGGAATATGCAGATACAAAGGGAATGCAAAATTTACTGTGGAATTAAACTCTCCTGTTCTGACCATATCTCATCCTAAGCTATCTGCTATAAGAAGATATAAGCTTATGCAATACTCCTTGACCTCCTACACACCCAAAACAAATGGTTTCACAGACATTCAGACTAAAGACTTGAGTATCTATGAATTAAAAAGAAAGACATTCCAGAAGCAGAGTTTTTTATTGAAATAAAACACTAAATCACTAAAATAATCTTCTGTTAAATATTTAAAATAGCAGTTCCCTTGTTTTCTTTATGACAAACACAGATAACTGGATAGGAGTTTTTAAATTATTTCTGACATGACTTGTTTCACCCTCTTGTAGACAAGAGGTACTAGCAAGGGTGGATATTGGTGAGGTGATTATGGTGCATGGATTAACTTTGTCTTGTAAACCCTATTGATCTACAGCATGTACCCTAGTTAACAGTGCAATCATTCGAATTAGAACATCATGTACTCATAGACTTAAGTTATTTGGTCTAGTAAGCACTTATTTGAAGGCATTTATGAAGGAACATACTCTTTTAATAATTCTTATCACCACTTTTTTACTACTTGATGAGACACCATAAAAGTAAGACTCAGAGATAGCATACCTGAGTAAGGAGTTACAGAGGAAGCATATACAGCTCTAAGGGAGGAAATATATCACAAAGGTTCACAAAAACTAGGTGCATTATACAAAAACAAACAATTCCTCACCAAGACAGACAGAATTTCTGTTGCCAATTCCCACCTAATCTACACTTTACTTTACTCCTCTCCTATACTTACCTACTTTAGACAAACAGACATAAACAAGCTCAAGGCTTGCTACAATAAAACTGCTAAGTTCACCACTGGTGCATCATATCGCAGCCACCACTGTATCTCACTTAGAGAACTTGACTGGTTTGAACTCCCTCAACTTCTTTGACTGAATCAACTCTTTCTCACCCACAAGTTAATAAACTATCCTCTTAAAGTCCCATCCATTCAAAATCTTCTCCAGCCCTACTGCTCCACTAGACCACTATGCTCCAGCAGCAAAAATCTACTTCTAGTGACCAAACCCAAGAACTCATGCATCATATCCAGATTATGGAGCAATCCCACCGCCATAACCATACTACCTTCTCTATAACCACACTACCTTCTTGCAATCACTTAAAAAGTCACTGGTTATGCCCATGCACCAATGCTGACTAGTAACCCTCCTTGTTACCTCCCCTTCCTCTCTCTTGCAGGCTCTGGCTCACGCTTTATCCTCCCCATCCCTCCTCACTCAGTCTCTTAGACCTGTTATAACATGCTTAACTACCTCACTTCATCTCATCTCCAAATACATATCCAACCTACACCTAGCTTTCTCTCACTACCATGTATACTAATCACTCAGTCTCCTCTCTTACTCTTCTATCTTCCCCTTCCATTTCATTAGCCCTTCTAGCTTGTTCCACTTTTGTGGGGAGCATCTGCTTTATATCTGTTTGAGTTTAGTGCAATATCTGTACATAAGAGTTAGGTTTATGAGTTTAGAACAGTATCCATTTGAGCTTAGTACTATCTGTATATACATCCTACCTTTATTCCTAGCCTCTAGCTAGATATTTGTTCATTACTATGTTTCATATTTTATGTATAGTTAATGTTTGCTGCAGTATGCATTATTTGCTATTGTATGTATATTCAATTGTTCTTCATGTACTCAGATGCTCATTTATTGTTCTGTGGAGCTTTTCTCCCCAGGCCTTCACTGAAAAGGACCCATGTCTAGTTGGAATTTCCCGGTAAACAAGTGTAAATAAATAAATAATAAATAAATTACCTAAGTGGGGAATATTGAATTTGGGGGCCATCTGTAATGGGTTTACTCTGACTTATTTCCTATGCCTATCAGCAAAACTAAAACCATGATTCTTGGGACCTAGCAAAAACTTAACAGAATTCTACACATTCTACAAATATTTGATCACAACATACCCAAACAACATGCCACCTCATTTAAGTACCTAGGTTTGACCCATCTCTAAAATTATCTAAACACCTTAACAATACAAGAAAGAAGGTTAACTCCCTACTGCTTTCTGCCAATAAAATCTCTCTCTTTCTTATCAAGGCAACCACAGCAGCAATGGCCACACCTCTCTGTTATACCTACATTAAAAAGAAATTTCACACAAATCCATACTCTGACCAATAAAAATAAAATATGTCATTCATTATACTCTCCCTTAACATGAACATCACAACAAAACTCTAAAAAAGGCAAGCTGGCTCCCAGTAAAATAGACAATTAACCTTTTAAAATTACAGTGGCTCAAACTGCTAAATTATCAAATCAAACACTCTCTCTCTTAGTAGCCAAATGAATTAGATAAACACCCTCCAACAGCGTCAGAAGCCAGAAACACACTGCACCCATATTACAACCACCCACTACATAGATCATTGTTTCTTCATACTTGGCCCTAGACTATCCCTTCCCAAATCAAAGACACTTTATCCTACCCAGTAATCCAATCCCAGCTAAAATCTATCTCCATAAATGCTCCAAAAGCATCCCTTCAAACTACATTGACTACTTTTTCTTATTATATTCACAAATTGTACTCAAGTTTCCTTTGAAACTCTCACATCACCTCACCTGGTCTACTTGTCATACTTCTAACTGGCTGATGAATCTGTACATTTCTAATCCTCTTAGGTTCATAGATTCATAGATTAGTACTAGGCTAACTGCCCCTGTGAGCCATTTTTAGCCTTGCCAATTATCCCCTGTGAGACTCAAACCTTGTACCTTGTGTTTGCAAGGCAAACTTAGGCCACCCTCCCAACCCCTTACACTTTCATATTACTCACCTTGTTATGACCATATTGCAAATACCATATACTACTTCAATCCTGTTTTTATGTTAATAATTTTCATTTCATTTCTTTAAAATCTTATTGTATTTTGCTAAAATGTGTAACCAGACTGAGACTGAAATTGGTCATTCGTAATTATAGCAGTAATAAAACAAGGTGTTAATACTCATCATCATCTTTCTTCTGTGAGGAACACAATTTCTACAATTTATTCTCCAAATCTGGTCCTTATTTGTTATCTGAACTGTCATATTTTTCATTTTTTCAGTTAATAATACAATTTGAACTTGCACTACTGATGGCTTCTTTAAAATCATATAAAACTCATGCAGTACAAGGACTCTGTTTTGCAAATGATGAATGCAAACATCCATGGTGGAACTTGACCCTCTTGGAAGTAATCTCTGTTAGCATCTACTTCTACGCTGACTTAGACCCATTTTCTCCCTGATTCCTGTCTTCTCAAATCGATCCCAGCTAGGGATTAACCCATACATTACTAGATAGGTAGAAAACAGGCTCGCCTACAGAATGCATACTTTCAAAACTGGAGATTTCACCTCTTCCAGTAGATCAGTTACCAGTGGTGTACCACAGGGATCTGTGCTGGGTCCTCTACTATTTAGAATCTACTTCTCGGACAGCCAGGTGAAAGTAGATAGCCTGTGACCTACCAAGTTCACAGATGACTGCAATCTAGGTGCAATCATTGTGTCACCCAATGATGTTAACATATTACAAAAGGGGCTAACACAGACTAATGATTGGTGCCAGAGTCACTGTCTAACACTAAACACAAAAAAGTGTATCATTATTCCCTTTGGCAAAGAAGTGGCCCTGTTTACAGCAATTTAAACTTTGATTACCATGTCTCCACAGTGGTAAGGAAAGCCTTCTACATTATGCATCTCATAAATAAGGGGATCACATCCAAGACTAAGAATGCTATAACTCCTTTATACCAACCCTCATTAGATCACTAGTTGAGTACAATGCTCCCTTTTGCATGTTCCTCACCAGACACCTGCAAAAACTGGAAAGGCCACATATGTATCTAACCAAGAAAATTAAAGCCCTCCAAAACATAACCTACATGGAAAGACTGAAGGCCCCATCTCTGTACTCTGTATCATACAGGCTGCTGAGAGGTGACCTGTGCCTGGTCTAGAGAGCAAACCTTGACCCTACGCTATTGGAAATGTTGCATGTCCACAAATCAAATAGGACAAGCGTCACTCACTCACTCCAGGCATCTCAACCTAGCCTGTGACATAAGCAGAATGTGTTGGAGAGACAGATATGTCTCCCAGAGATTGCCACTGCTCTGCAATAAACTCCCACTTCACATAAAGCAGAGCTCCTCAATGACCCTGTTTAAGCACAACCTTGACAATTTGATGGGAGACCACAAATTAACCCCGGGGTTGACACCTATGTCCTTCATAGACTGGAGCAGTCAGTGCTAGTCACTGATTCGCTCTGCTAACAGCGACCATCTAAGTATGGTCAGCTAGGGACCAAGGTATTACCTGGCTAGGCTTTAGTCTGGTAACCTCCTATGAATCTATGAACCTATAAATGTTTATTGTGACCTGTATTCCCCATTTTGAAAATATTGTTCTCACCTTTATGTCTAGCTTAATTTTAGAAAATCTTAATTTTAAGAAAATAATAATAATAATATCTTCTTATTAAGGATTATTCATATTACATTCCTGTTGTTTTAGCATTCTGTTATTTCTAGTACTTGAGTGACACTCTCACCATCAATGACAGCTTTGTATATGATCTTGTATCTTAGGCTTTTTCTGAGCACTAGAGCTTTGGATTTTCATCCATACTTGTAAATGTAATTGCTTCTACTTACACTGGATCTGTCAAGCTGATTATTACACTATGTAGTACCATATCTGTACAGTGTAGTACTAAAGAAGGGATATTTTTTTATCTCCTTATTTTGCTCAAGTACATTCTGAGTGATCATTTTATGATATATACAATATATACATACATATATATATATATATATATATATATATATATATATATATATATATACACACAGACACACACATACACACGTGTGTGTGTGTGTGTGTGTGTGTGTGTGTGTGTGTGTGTGTGTGTGTGTGTGTGTGTGTGTGTGTGTGTGTGTCGTGCGTGCATGCGTGTGTGTGTGTGTGTGTGTGTGTGTGTGTGTGTGTGTGTGTCCATTACATGTTTTTAAACATTTTATGTTCGACCAACAGAATGTTGACCAAAAAACTTTGAAGCACAAAACACTGTGTGCAATGTAGTCAGGAAAATGGTCCTGTTCAGCACAGGAACCATGTTAAATCCTGCTTCAGAGTTTTGGTTGATTTCTGGTTCAGTGTTTTTAGTCAAAATTCTGGTAGATGACTAAAAAACATCTGCATTTTATATATAAACTGCTTGACATCAGGCTAACCTTGTTAGGATTTGTAGTAATACTAGATGAAATTTAGACCTGCTAGATTTTTTTTGTTTTGTTTTACTTTTTTCTCCTAGCTTCTTTTTGCTATATAAAAACGTGAATATATAACAGGAAAGGTTGTGTTAATCACTGAATTTTTCCACATATTGTTTATCCATGCTGTGAGTCATTATTATTTTTGCCATCTCCTCCTTTGTATGCTCAGTCTGGTATTCGTGATCAGTAGTAGTAGGGTGTTTTGCTGCATTGGGAGTGCCTGATCAATGCTTTTGTATTGATCAGCTTCAAATGCCATCCCTGCTTTATCAGTTCATAGGTTCATAGGTTCATGTGTAATTACTAGGTAACTAGTCTGCAGAACATTACAGTCCTAGTCAATAAACCATATTAAAAAAGTTCCTTCCAGCCTTGAGAAGGGCAACACAGGATAGACTGGGAAAGAATATGAGGCTTCCCATTATCTAGGTTTAACCTGAATGTAGAAATAATGCTACTCCACTTGACATATGTAGTGGAAATTTGTCACAAAGATGGAGAATGTGCTGAGACATGAATCTATCATACCAATCTGCCTTATTTATCTGATTATTTAAGGTTTAGGTTCTTTAACCTGATATTTGAAGAAAAGTTTGATGTGGGACAGAAGTGGAAGTCATGGAAGGTTGAAGTTTTCATGGCTAGAAAGACTGCTCACTGATCACCACAGAGGTGTCTATAAAAGATCAAATACAAAGAGAGGGCTATCAGTCTGTACAAATAACTGAGGGTCTTGAAGCTATCAAACTTTTTATTTTCTGAACTATTTAGAATGATATGTTTAAACAAATGCATGCCAAAAAGGGACATTATATTAGCATGTGCTGGTGGTTTAGAGGGATAAAGCCCTGACTGGAGCTCGAGTGATCTATTTTTGACTAGTTGCTTCAGTGCTTGATAGCACACAGAGGAAACCTGGGTATGACTGTGCAGGGTGGAACAGGGGTTAATGTCCTGACCACACCTACTACTGTGATGACAGAGCCATGGCTGAAGACTGAAGACCCATAGTGATGCAGGGAGCAGATTCTGGGAAGATGTGGGCACAACCACCCAAGTTGTTGAGCACATATGCATAGACAAAGGAACTCATGTGCCCATTATGGTGACACAAATGCTGACATCACCTCCAGTGGTGGGGGTAAGACCAAACAAATGGAAAAGTTGTCATTGTTAGGATGCCAGTGGAGAACATAAATCACCCACATAGATGGCAAGATGATGACCCCCCAGGAAAGTGTATATCAAAATGAGGGGATGCTTGATGATAGCCAGGCACAGAAGCAAAAATAACCCAAAAGGGGGTATTATGTTCAGTAATGGGTCTAATGAAAGAAGAGAACAGGAAATAAGCACTTCTTTGGATTTAGAGATGTGCTTTGAAATTAGATGAGTTGGATAGGCTTTCTGAATTACTGTGGAAACGTGATGGTAAAAAGACAAAGAATTATCAACAAGAGAGCCTAGATCCCTTATGCCAGTGTCTCATTGGAAGGTGTACATTTATGTGATATATGTGGATTTTTTTTTTTTTTTTTTTACCAAAATTAGATATGCTACATTTTTTTCACATTTAATTTGAGAATAGTCCCTGCACCAATTGATAACATAGTTTAATCCAATCGTGAGTTAGTGGAGGAATGTTTAATACCCAATTTGCAGGCATCTGCGAACTTAAATAACTATAGGTTTGTACTGTTGGTTTGAAATAGCATCTCCATATCACTGGAGGAAGCTGGAAATGCAGAGTCCAAATGGACCTTGTTCAAAATTTCTCAATACTTAGAAACAGTAAAAAAGATGTGTAGCTGAAGAGAGGTACTACACATTGTGGATATAGCCTTAGGACCAATTGGTGGAGACCATCAGTGAGAGAAATCATCAAGTTAGATAAAGAGGCCCCTATGCAATTGTAGTGAGTTACAATGTACTGGCATGTCAGTAAAGCTGTTGCAGTGACTAAAATGATAACTTGAGTTTGGGAATAGTTTGAGAAGGCCATGGAAAATAACTTTTGTATTATCTCAAAGAGATTTATTATTTTATTTATTTATTTCCATTTGTTTACCAGTAAAGTCTGACTGAATGTACAAGCCCCTCTTCAGTGGAGGTCCAGGGAGAAAAGCTTCAGAAGAAATATTAAAACTATTTCATATACAACTCAGTTCATGAACTGGTAACATTTTGCAGCATTACATGCAGAGTAGTAGTCTTCTTTCGGCTTTTCCCGGTTAGGGGTTGCCACAGTGGAACTCTGGTCCGCTAATGATTGGTAGTTGATTTTTACATGCCGAGTTACCAGCCCTGATGCACAACCTTCAACGAAGGTACGCCCTTTCATGCATGTCTCCACGCAGAAGATGCTCTAGCTGAGAATCGAACTAGACAGTGTCTTACTGTGAGGCAACAATGCTACCACAGCACCACCACCGCGTGATATAAACATGAAAAAAAAAAAATAATTGTCAATTAAAAAAGCAATATATTATACAACAATAAAAATAATCCTGGAAAGTAGAAGGAAGTATGCTTTTTTAAGTATTTGTACAATGGACAAATTTCCTAGAATAAATTTTTAGCTAGAAAAGGTGCAGAATAGGCATATCCAGCAATTGGAACATCCACAGAGGTTCCTCACTAAAGAATGCATAAGTAAAATATCCTATACAGACCGCCTCAAGGCCCTATCTCTGTATTCTGTCTTCTACAGGATTTTGAGGGGAGATCTACTCGTGACATAGAGGGCATTGTCAGACCCCACTTTGATGGTCCTCCTTCATATGCACAAAACAAAAGCACCAGAATTACACGTTCTAAAGACTTAAGCCTTGCCTGTGATATAAATAGGACCTGCTGTAGAAATAGGTATGTGTCCCAGAAACTACCCCACTTATGGAACAGGCTCCCCATCCATGTGAAGCAGAGTACCTCCCTAACCCAGTTCAAGTGCAACTTGGACAACTGGATGGGAAACCAGAAATTCATCCCTGGTTTGGCACCTGTCTCTAATGGACATAGGCAACCTGTAAATGTTTCATCTCTCAGGCCCCTGCTTGTAAATGTTTCATCTCCCAAACTCCTGCTTACACTACCAAGGAAATCAGAACTTGTCAGAGATTTGGGATGCATGGCTAGGCTTAAAAAGGCCCTTGTGGTCGTTAGCCTAGTAAACACCTGTGTACCTGTAAGCATAAAGAGAACTCCTGTCACTCATCTAGTAAGGATGAAGTAGACAAACATTGTGGGTTCTGTTCAAGCAGCTTTATTATGTACAAACACATTAGAAATGAGGCTATGTAACTTTAACATATATACACACTACGTAGTTGTCTCATGCATAAGTATTCACACTCTGGCTGTACTCACAAAAATGGCACAGAAGCTAGCATGTGCTTGCTATTTATATGCAAGTTCAAGTCTTAGAATTGCCGCTTAAAGGTACAACACGTTTACTGATAAGCATAGATACAAAATAATTTTTCATCATGCAATTATACAAAACTAGATGCATATATACAACTATGTCCAATTTCCTGCGTATTTCATACTGGGTCTGGAAATACGACCAAATTGTGTGACATAAACATTGAAACTGGGTTTCGCAACTGGGATTGTCTCTGCTGAATATTTACCCTTAGGGACATTGGGAACATTATCAGAAATGGTAGTGGGAATCAAGACACGTTCTAGAACAGGAACATTGTCTGAATTATCGAGATTTAGAGTCTGTATCACAGGAACAATGTTGCAATAATGGTTCTGATACAGGAAGAAGATGTCTACGATTTCTCCTGTACTCCACACACTCAGATTTCACAAGATAAGATTTTGGGTCTGCACATATGCTTGTTACTTTACCATTCCAGTTGAAACCTTTCACTGTTTGCATCCTCACTGCCTCTCCTTCTTTCAACGGACAAAGAAATCTGCTAGATTTGTCATAGCTGGACTTCTGGAAAGAATGCTTTCTAAATAATTGTGCTTTGATTGCTTTGTTGTTTTTAGCTTTAGGCCTTAATAAACTGGAATTGATAGGGAATATTGTTCTGGTTTGCCTAGATAGAAGTCTCTGAGTAGGTGAGCCAAGTTTATCGTCACAGGTTATATTTCTGAGATTGAGTAAATTCAAAAAGATATCGGTATTATCACACTTTAACTTCTCAAGTAATTGCTTGCACTCTGTATTGCATGTTCAACTAGTCCATTGTGGATATTCTGGACTGCTAGTAACATGTACAAAGTCCCATTCTCTTGTAAATTTCTGAAAACAACTGACTGGTAAATTGGGTACCATTGTCAGAGATAAACTTTTGTGGGCTGAGAAATGATGTTTTAACTTAGTAATAATAGTAGTGGAAGTTAGGTTAGGTAGCAGATAGATCTCAAACCAGTTCGAATAAGAATCTAACAGTACTAAGAAATAACCACAAAAGGTGCAAGGTGCCCAAAAAGAAACAAGTAAATGAAAAAACACCAAAGCCAAAACAGGAGAGACCACAGGAGTAGCAAAATGTTAGCGTATTCTTCCTTTAATCACCGCTTTCATCCAAAAGACTTCCTCAGAGCAATACAAAACACTCATTGCAAAAAAACTGTTTAAATACATCACCTCTAACTACAAGCAATTAAAACAATTGATTACATAATTAAATAATCACATCGTAATGCCAAACTTAAAGAAACATAACCATGAGGTTATGTGTTAAGAGAAATGTTTTTTTATAACTTCATAACATCATGGTTAATCTCTTTTCATGCCCATTAAACTGGACGAGGCAGTCAAGAGGAGAAGGGAATTACTTGCATCACACCACCAATCTCACATAGACCTGTGAAACCAGCACCGGCAAAAAACACACATAAATACATGAAAACATACTCAGAGACTCTAAATAAAAATCTGCAAAAGGAACAGAGATGTCCAAAGCAGACATCCAAGCAACCTCCACCCCCCCAACACAAACCATGAAACACATACTTCACAAAACCAGTGTGCCATGCAATCACAGCCCTTAAGGCAAAATAACATACCCAACACACTAGTAATAGGTGACTATAAAGTCAGGCACACTGACGTCCTACTCACCAGGCTGAACAAGGAGAAGGTTACTGTTAGCTGCCTGTCGGGTGCCAGGATCCGCCACATAACACAAGCACTCAGGTCACACCAGAACAGGTACAAATATGACTCGGTCATTGTCCATGTTGGTGTGAATGACCTGAGCTGTACCTCCCTTGACTACATGAAAAGAGACATGGAGGAACTCTCTGATCACGTAGCCCAGGCCGGTATGATTCTGACCCTGAGTAGCATCTTGCCCTCACCAAGAATGATACAATGGTATAGAGAAAAAAAAATATCAATTTCAACACTTGGTTAAGCTTCTGGTGTCATTCAAAGGGGATCCAGTGTCTGTCAGCCTGGGATGAACCCACATAGTAAGGGTTGTGGGAGCTAGGTCTGACTCTAAACCGGTTACAAGTGGCATTCCCCAGGGCTCAGTCCTAGGACCCCTCCTGTTCGGAATATACTTCTCAGAGGTACAGGCAAGCATAGGAGGACTATGGCTGACCAAGTTCACAGATGACTGCAAACTAGGGGCTATAACTGACTCTTCAGCTGACACAGACATCCTCTAACAGGGTCTCATTGAGACAGATACCTGTTGTCAAAACCATGGCCTCAAGCTAAATGCTAAAACATACATAGCCATCCCCTCTGGAAAAAACAAAATACCCACAAACTACCACATTGGTGGTAGCCCCCTAAATACGGAAGACATAATAAGGGATCTGGGGATGCAAGTAGATAGTAACCTCTCCTTTGATAATCACATTCCTAAAGTGGATAGAAAATCCTTCTATGAGGTCCACCTAATCACAAAAGGGTTTGCATCCAGATCGAAAGAGGTCATTGGCCCCTCTACACATCACTCATCAGACCCATCATAGAGTACAATGCCCCATTTGGGATGTACCTTATAAGACACCTGCAACAACTGGAAAGACAACAGAAGTACCTCACCAAGAGGATCACTGGCCTCAAGCAGATGCACTATGCAGCTCAAATGAAGAAACTCGAGCTGTACTTGGTTGCATACCACCTACTCAGAGGTGATCTCTGCCTGACATACAAGGTCATGTCCAACCCAGAATTAATGGACATGCTCCACCTAAAGAAAACAATATCCCCTCAAGCCACATGCTCCAAGGATCTAAACCTCACCACAACAATAAATAGGACATGCTGAAGGGATAGATTCCTGTCCCAGAGACTTCCCATGCTCTGGAACAAGATGGGAAACAGAAAGTTTACCCCAGGGATCAATTCAGTGGCTCTGCTGGACAGAGGCACAGGGAACTAATCTAAGGGGGCGGCGAAAACCAACACATTCTGGCTAGGCTTATAAATGCCTTCGGGCAGATAGCCTAGTACCTGCCTATGAACCTATGAACCTATTACATTTTCTTGTGCTCGTTTTGACTCTAAACCTGCCTGTTTTACTTAAAACATGCCTAAGCCCTATTTCAAAAAAGGGAGCTTTGCTTCAAGAGATACATTAGAGTTTTTCAGCTATGTGACACAGAAAGTAAAAGACTCACCTGTACTCCAAAAGATCCATGTGTAAATAGTGGGTCTGGGCAAGGAAAAAATCAGTTATGGGACCATAATTAGCATTTTGAAATGCTGATTTGAGCATCCCTGATATTAGATGTGTTTCCTTTCAGGTTACAACAATGGTGTACACTTTTAGCTCAAGTAAACAAAATATGCAGGGGTACTGGAGGAGAATGAATGGAGTAAAAAGATATCTTGTGAAAACCTGTGCACTCAGACAACTTTGCCATAATTGCATGCAACATATTTGGGTGGTTTTAAGGGTAAGACAAACAGGAAAAGCTTTCCTTTATGTCAATGTGTTGTCATAGTGGGGTGCAACTATTTTGTCTTACTGTGGAGATTGAGGTCAAGCCCTGGGATATTGCAAATAGTGAACACTGGGGGGAGGTAGTGTGAAGGGTAATTAAAGCAGAAACAAAAAAAAGAGAGAAGGTACATTAGGTTTGCACTGCAAGGCAAAGATAATTATGCTCTAATAAATTACTGCTTATTGTCAATTTTTACTAAGTGCAGCCAAATTACGTTAGCTTTCCATTTATGGCTGGAGAGCTCTCAGATGTTCAGATTAGGGAAAACAGTGGGAGGAAGAGAATGTTAAATGTCTCTGTATTAGTGCTATGTTAAGGTGGAAGAGTATGTTAAATGTCTCTGTATTAGTGCTATGTTAAGGTGGAAGAGTATGTTAAATGTCTCTGTATTAGTGCTATGTTAAGGTGGAAGAGTATGTTAAATGTCTCTGTAGTAGTGCTATGTTAAGACGGAAGAGTATGTTAAATGTCTCTGTATTAGTGCTATGTTAAGGTGGAAGAGTATGTTAAATGTCTCTGTATTAGTGCTATGTTAAGGTGGAAGAGTATGTTAAATGTCTCTGTAGTAGTGCTATGTTAAGGTGGAAGAGTATGTTAAATGTCTCTGTATTAGTGCTATGTTAAGGTGGAAAAGTATGTTAAATGTCTGTATTACTGCTACGTTAAGGTGGAAGAGTATGTTAAATGTCTCTGTATTAGTGCTATGTTAAGGTGGAAGAGTATGTTAAATGTCTATGTATTAGTGCTATGTTAAGGTGGAAGAGTATGTTAAATGTCTCTGTATTAGTGCTATGTTAAGGTGGAAGAGTATGTTAAATGTCTCTGTATTGGTGCTATGTTAAGGTGGAAGAGTATGTTTAATGTCTCTGTATTAGTGCTATGTTAAGGTGGAAGAGTATGTTAAATGTCCCTGTATTATTAAGGTGGAAGAGTATGTTAAATGGCTCTGTATTAGTGCTATGTTAAGGTGGAAGAGCATGTTAAATGTCTCTGTATTAGTGCTATGTTAAGGTGGAAGAGTATGTTAAATGTCTCTGTATTAGTGCTATGTTAAGGTGCAAGAGTATCTTAAATGTCTCTGTATTAGTGCTATGTTAAGGTGGAAGAGTATGTTAAATGTCTGTATTAGTGCTATGTTAAAGGTGGAAGAGTATGTTAAATGCCTCTGTATTAGTGCTATGTTAAGGTGGAAGAGTATGTTAAATGTCTCTGTATTAGTGCTATGTTAAGGTGGAAGAGTATGTTAAATGTCTCTGCATTAGTGTTATGTTAAGGTGGAAGAGTATGTTAAATGTTCCTGTATTAGTGCTATGTTAAGGTGGAAGAGTATGTTAAATGTCTCTGTATTAGTGTTATGTTACAGTGGAAGAGTATGTTAAATGTTCCTGTATTAGTGCTATGTTAAGGTAGAAGAGTATGTTAAATGTCTCTGTATTAGTGCTATGTTAAGTTGGAAGAGTATGTTAAATGTCTCTGTAGTAGTGCTATGTTAAGGCGGAAGAGTATGTTAAATGTCTGTATTAGTGCTATGTTAAGGTGGAAGAGTATGTTAAATGTCTCTGTAGTAGTGCTATGTTAAGGTGGAAGAGTATGTTAAATGCCTCTGTATTAGTGATATGTTAAAGTGGAAGAGTATGTTAAATGTCTGTATTAGTGCTATGTTAAGGTGGAAGAGTATGTTAAATGTCTCTGTATTAGTGCTATGTTAAAGTGGAAGAGTATGTTAAATGTCTCTGTATTAGTGCTATGCTAAGGTGGAAGAGTATGTTAAATGTCTGTATTAGTGCTATGTTAAGGTGGAAGAGTATGTTAAATGTCTCTGTATTAGTGCTATGTTAAGGTGGAAGAGTATGTTAAATGTCTCTGTATTAGTTATATGTTAAGGTGGAAGAGAATGTTAAATGTCTCTGTATTAGTGCTATGTTAAGGTGGAAGAGTATGTGGAAGGTGGAAGAGTATGTTAAATGTCTCTGTATTAGTGCTATGTTAAGGTAGAAAAGTACATTAAATGTATCTGTATTAGTGCTATGTTAAATTGGAAAAGTATGTTAAATGTCTGTATTAGTGGTGTGTTAAGGTGGAAGAGTATGTTAAATGCCTGTATTAGTGCTATGTTAAGTTGGAAGAGTATGTTAAATGTCTCTGTATTAGTGCTATGTTAAGGTGGAAGAGTATGTTAAATGTGTCTGTATTATTGTTATGTTAAGGTGGAAGAGTATGTTAAATGTCTGTATTAGTGCTATGTTAAGTTGAAAGAGTATGTTAAATGTCTCTGTATTAGTGCTATGTTAAGGTGGAAAAGTATGTTAAATGTCTGTATTAGTGCTATGTTAAGATAGAAGAGTATGTTAAATGTCTCTGTATTAGTGCTATGTTAAGGCGGAAGAGTATGTTAAATGTCTGTATTAGTGCTATGTAAAGGTGGAAGAGTATGTTAAATGTCTGTATTAGTGCTATGTTAAGGTGGAAGAGTATGTTAAATGTCTCTGTATTAGTGCTATGTTAAGGTGGAAGAGTATGTTAAATGTCCCTGTATTAGTGCTATGTTAAGGTGGAAGAGTATGTTAAATGTCTCTGTATTAGTGCTATGTTAAGGTGGAAGAGAATGTTAAATGTCCCTGTATTAGTGCTATGTTAAGGTGGAAAAGTATGTTAAATGTCTGTATTAGTGCTATGTTAAGGTGGAAGAGTATGTTAAATGTCTCTATATTAGTGCTATGTTAAGGTGGAAGAGTATGATAAATGTCCCTGTTATAGTGCTATGTTAAGCTGGAAGAGTACGTGAAATGCCTCTGTATTAGTGCTATGTTAAGGTGGAAGAGTACATTAAATGTCTCTGTATTAGTGCTATGTTAAATTGGAAAAGTATGTTAAATGTGTGTATTAGTGTTATGTTAAGGTGGAAGATTATGTTAAATGTCCCTGTATTAGTGCTATATTAAGGTGGAAGAGTATGTTAAACGTCCCTGTATTAGTGCTATATTAAGGTGGAAGAGTATGTTAAATGTCTCTGTATTAGTGCTATGTTAAGGTGGAAGAGTATGTTAAATGTCTCTGTACTTTTGCTATGTTAAGGTGGAAGAGTATGTTAAATGTCTGTATTAGTGCTATGTTAAGGTAGAAGAGTATGTTAAATGTCTTTGTATTAGTGCTATGTTAAGGTGGAAGAGTATGTTAAATGACTGTATTAGTGCTATGTTAAGGTGAAAGAATATGTTAAATGTCTCTGTATTAGTGCTATGTTAAGGTGGAAGAGTATGTTAAATGCCTCTGTATTAGTGCTATGTTAAGGTGGAAGAGTATGTTAAATGCCTCTGTATTAGTGCTATGTTAAGGTGGAAGAGTATGTTAAATGTCCCTGTATTAGTGCTATGTTAAGGTGGAAGAGTATGTTAAATCTCTCTGTATTAGTGCTATGTTAAGGTGGAAGAGTATGTTAAATGTCTGTATTATTGCTATGTTAAGGTGGAAGAGTGTGTTAAATGTGTCTGTAGTAGTGCTATGTTAAGGTGGAAGAGTATGTTGAATGTCCCTGTTTTAGTGCAATGATAAGGTGGAAGAGTATGTTAAATGTCCCTGTATTAGTGCTATGTTAAGGTGGAAGAGTATGTTAAATGTCTCTGTATTAGTGCTATGTTAAGGTGGAAGAGTATGTTAAATGTCTCTGTATTAGTGCTATGTTAAGTTGGAAGAGTATGTTAAATGTCTCTGTATTAGTGCTATGTTAAAGTGGAAGAGTGTGTTAAATGTCTGTATTAGTGCAATGATAAGGTGGAAGAGTATGTTAAATGTCCCTGTAGTAGTGCTATGTTAAGGTGGAAGAGTATGTTAAATGTCTCTGTAGTAGTGCTATGTTTTGGTGGAAGAGTATGTTAAATGTTTGTATTCGTGCTATGTTAAGGTGGAAGAGTATGTTAAATGTCTCTGTATTAGTGCTATGTTAAGGAGGAAGAGTAGGTTAAATGTCTCTGTATTAGTGCTATGTTAAGGTGGAAGAATATGTTAAATATCTGTATATTAGTGCTATGTTAAGGTGGAAGAGTATGTTAAATGTCTCTGTATTAGTGCTATGTTAAGGTGGAAGAGTATGTTAAATGTCTCTGTATTACTGCTATATTAAGGTGGAAGAGTATGTTAAATGTCTCTGTATTAGTGCTACGTTAAGGTGGAAGAGTATGTTAAATGTCTCTGTATTAGTGCTATGTTAAGGTGGAAGAGTATGTTAAATGTCTGTATTAGTGCTATGTTAAGTTGGAAGAGTATGTTAAATGTCCCTGTATTAGTGCTATGTTAAGGTGGAAGAGTATGTTAAATGTCTGTATTAGTGCTATGTTAAGGTGGAAGAGTATGTTAAATGTCTCTGTGTTAGTGCTATGCAAAGGTGGAAAAGTATGTTAAATGTCTCTGTATTAGTGCTATGTTAAGTTGGAAGAGTATGTTAAATGTCTCTGTATTAGTGCTATGTTATAGTGGAAGAGTATGTTAAATGTCTGTATTAGTGCAATGATAAGGTGGAAGAGTATGTTAAATGTCCCTGTAGTAGTGCTATGCTAAGGTGGAAGAGTATGTTAAATGTCTCTGTAGTAGTGCTATGTTAAGGTGGAAGAGTATGTTAAATGTTTATATTAGTGCTATGTTAAGGTGGAAGAGTATGTTAAATGTCTCTGTATTAGTGCTATGTTAAAGTGGAAGAGTATGTTAAATGTCTGTATCAGTGCTATGTTAAGGTGGAAGAGTATGTTAAATGTCTCTGTATTAGTGCTATGTTAAGGTGGAAGAGTATGTTAAATGTCTCTGTATTAGTGCTATGTTAAGGTGGAAGAGTATGTTAAATGTCTCTGTATTAGTGCTATGTTAAGGTGGAAGAGTATGTAAAATGTCTGTATTATTGCTATGTTAAGGTGGAATAGTATGTTAAATGTCTCTGTATTAGTGCTATGTTAATGTGGAAGAGTATGTTAAATGTTTGTATTAGTGCTATGTTAAGGTGGAAGAGTATGTTAAATGTTTCTGTATTAGTGCTATGTTAAGGTGGAAGAGTATGTTAAATGTCTGTATTAGTGCTATGTTAAGGTGGAAGAGTATGTTAAATGTCTCTGTATTAGTGCTATGTTAAGGTGGAAGAGTATGTTAAATGTCTGTACTAGTGCTATGTTCAGGTGGAAGAGTATGTTAAATGTCTCTGTATTAGTGCTATGCTAAGGTGGAAGAGTATGTTAAATGTCTCTGTATTAGTGCTATGTTAAGGGGGAAGAGTATGTTAAATGTCCCTGTATTAGTGCTATGTTAAGGTGAAAGAGTATGTTAAATGTCTCTGTATTAGTGATATGTTAAGGTGGAAGACTATGTTAAATGTCTCTGTATTAGTGCTATGTTAAGGTGGAAGAGTATGTTAAATGTCTGTATTAGTGCTATGTTAAGGTAGAAGAGTATGTTAAATGTCTCTGTATTAGTGCTATGTTAAGGTGGAAGAGTATGTTAAATGTCTCTGTATTAGTGCTATGTTAGGGTGGAAGAGTATGTTAAATGCCTTTGTATTAGTGCTATGTTAAGGTGGAAGAGTACTTTAAATGTCTGTATTAGTGCTATGTTAAGGGGGAAGAGTCTTTTAAATGTCTCTGTATTAGTGCTATGTTAAGGTGCAAGAGTATATTAAATGTCTGTATTAGTGCTATGTTAAGGTGGAAGAGTATGTTAAATGTCTCTGTATTAGTGCTACGTTAAGGTGGAAGAGTATGTTAAATGTCTGTGTATTAGTGCTATGTTAAGGTGGAAGAGTATGTTAAATGTCCCTGTATTAGTGCTATGTTAAGGTGGAAGAGTATGTTAAATGTCTCTGTATTAGTGCTATGTTAAGGTGGAAGAGTATGTTAAATGTCTGTGTATTAGTGCTATGTTAAGGTGGAAGAGTATGTTAAATGTCTCTGTAGTAGTGCTATGTTAAGGTGGAAGAGTATGTTAAATGTCCCTGTATTATTGCTATGTTAAGGTGGAAGAGTACATTAAATGTTCTGTATTAGTGCTATGTTAAATTGGAAAAGTATGTTAAATGTCTGTATTAGTGCTATGTTAAGGTGGAAGAGTATGTTAAATGTCTATGTTAAGTTGGAAGAGTATGTTAAATGGCTCTGTATTAGTGCTGTGTTAAGGTGGAAGAGTATGTTAAATGTCTCTGTATTAGTGCTATGTTAAGGTGGAAGAGTATGTTAAATTTCTGTATTAGTGCTATGTTAAGTTGGAAGAGTATGTTAAATGTCTCCGTATTAGTGCTATGTTAAGGTGGAAAAGTATGTTAAATGTCTGTATTAGTGCTATGTTAAGGTAGAAGAGTATGTTAAATGTCTCTGTATTACTGCTATGTTAAGGTGGAAGAGTATGTTAAATGTCTGTATTAGTGCTATGTTAAGGTGGAAGAGTATGTTAAATGTCTCTGTATTAGTGCTATGTTAAGGTGGAAGAGTATGTTAAATGTCTCTGTATTAGTGCTATGTTAAGGTGGAAGAGTATGTTAAATGTCTGTATTAGTGCTATGTTAAGGTGGAAGAGTATGTTAAATGTCCCTGAATTAGTGCTATGTTAAGGTGGAAGAGTATGTTAAATGTCTGTATTAGTGCTATGTTAAGGTGGAAGAGTATGTTAAATGTCTCTGTATTAGTGCTATGTTAAGGTGGAAGAGTATGTTAAATGTCTCTGTATTAGTGCTATGTTAAGGTGGAAGAGTATGTTAAATGTCCCTGTATTAGTGCTATGTTAAGGTGGAAGAGTATCTTAAATGTCTCTGTATTAGTGCTATGTTAAGGTGGAAGAGTATGTTAAATGTCTCTGTATTAGTGCTATGTGAAGGTGGAAGAGTATGTTAAATGTCTCTGTATTAGTGCTATGTTAAGGTGGAAGAGTAAGTTAAATGTCTCTGTATTAGTGCTATGTTAAGGTAGAAAAGTATGTTAAATGTTTGTATTAGTGCTATGTTAAGATGGAAGAGTATGTTAAATGTCTCTGTATTAGTGCTATGTTAAGGTGGAAGAGTATGTTGAATGTCCCTGTATTAGTGCAATGATAAGGTGGAAGAGTATGTTAAATGTCCCTGTATTAGTGCTATGTTAAGATGGAAGAGTACATTAAATGTCTCTGTATTAGTGCTATCTTAAGGTGGAAGAGTATGTTAAATGTCTGCATTAGTGCTATGTTAAGGTGGAAGAGTATGTTAAATGTCTCTGTATTAGTGCTATGTTAAGGTGGAAGAGTATGTTAAATGTCTGTATTAGTGCTATGTTAAGTTGGAAGAGTATGTTAAATGTCCCTGTATTAGTGCTATGTTAAGGTGGAAGAGTATGTTAAATGTCTCTGTATTAGTGCTATGTTAAGGTGGAAGAGTACATTAAATGTCTCTCTATTAGTGCTATGTTAGGGTGGAAGAGTATGTTAAATGTCTGTATTAGTGCTATGTTAAAGTGGAAGAGTATGTTAAATCTCTCTGTAGTAGTGCTATGTTAAGGTGGAAGAGTATGTTAAATGTCTCTGTTTTAGTGCTATGTTAGGGTGAAAGAGTATGTTAAATGTCGGTATTAGTGCTATATTAAAATGGAAGAGTATGTTAAATGTCTCTGTAGTACTGCTATGTTAAGGTGGAAGAGTATGTTAAATGTCTCTGTATTAGTGCTATGTTAAGGTGGAAGAGTATGTTAAATGTCCCTGTATTAGTGCTATGTTAAGGTGGAAGAGTATGTTAAATGTCTCTGTATTAGTGCTATGTTAAGGTGGAAGAGTATGTTAAATGTCTGTATTAGTGCTATGTTAAGGTGGAAGAGTATGTTAAATGTCTCTGTATTAGTGTTATGTTAAGGTGGAAGAGTATGTTAAATGTCTCTGTATTAGTGCTATGTTAAGGTGGAAGAGTATGTTAAATGTCTCTGTATTAGTGCTATGTTAAGGTGGAAGAGTATGTTAAATGTCTCTGTATTAGTGCTATGTTAAGGTGGAAGAGTATATTAAATGTCTGTATTAGTGCTATGTTAAGGTGGAAGAGTATGTTAAATGTCTCTGTATTAGTGCTACGTTAAGGTGGAAGAGTATGTTAAATGTCTCTGTATTAGTGCTATGTTAATACTTAAAATCTGCCTCTGGGCGTTTTTTTCTGGCTATACTGCTCAGACAAGCTCCACGTGGGTTTACAGAGTGGTCCTAGCAGCAAGGAACTCGAAAAAGTGACTACCTTCTGGATTTAAGTATCTTTGCTTTTTTCACTGAAAATAGCTTCTGCTGCTTACTTTGAACTAGCCTGAACTGTTTTTTTACTGATTACTGCATTTATTTTAAAATCTGCACTTAAAGGTACATTTAGTCGAATTTAGTCGAAAGTTTGCTTGTTTGTTTGTTTTTATTGAACTGTGGAGGCTGCCCACTAAAGTGTGCTAGCCTGTGTAACTAATTTATCACTGTCTCTGCATTGTCTGTGTATTTCTGCAAAAAAAAACAAAAAAATAATCCTTGTTTTCCCGCCTTTCTCGACTAGTTTAGACCAGTATACAGGCATTGCTGTATTCTGGGCTGTGGTGTAGTTCCTGTGTTGTCCATTACCTTACTTGGATAGAAGGAAGTTTCTTTGCCCACCAGTGGGAGTGGGGAGCCTTGAGCAGCCTACCTGTCCTTGGGGGAAGTGACCTCAGCACAAGAAGCTGTTAGTAATTGGTTGTTTGGGACCTTTCCTAACTCTTTTGTAGTTCACTGCTTAAAATCCGCATTTGCACGGCTTTGCATGGTCATGCGCATAGCGCAGCGCCGGTTAAACAAGGTTAAACTTGGTTAAACAAGGTTATTTTTTTCTGGCTCTGCCAAGTCTGCTCTTCAATTTTTCCCTTAGAACTGTTCTACTTGCAATCTAAACAGCCTATACTCTATCTGAAAAGCTCAGCACTTGCTCCTAAAGCATTTTGTATACAGGTAAAGCACTCTTAAACAAATGAAAGTACTTCATTCACCTAAATTCTGTTGAGTACCCATTTCCCTATAGGTCCTTTCTGACTCAGTTACACAGCAATCTTTTTCACTTTTTCTAGCATGTCGAAGGGTCAGTTGCTGGCGTCCTCTCCTGTTCAGCTGGTGAATCTGGGAATCTTGAGGCAATGTTACAGTTGCCTCATGTACACAGACAACCCTCTCCTCCTCCCAACAAATACAAATATATGCGAGAGATGCAACTATATAGCCAAACTGGAGGCTGAGCTCTCTCAATTCAGTACTGGCAAGACCAGTCAGGAGGAGAAGGTAACCACGCACACCACAAACCCAGTCTCACATAGAACTATCACAACTGCAAACCAAACACATAAACACACAAAAACATACTCGGAGGCGCTGATTAAAAATCTGCCAAAACAACAGAGGCCTCCAAAGCAGACACCCAAGCAACCACCACCTCAAGACATAGCACATGCAACACATAGTTCACAAAGTCAGTGTGCTGAACAGTCACAGCCCTTAAGGCCAAACAACATGCCAGACACACTTGTAATAGGTGACTCCATAGTCAGGCACACTGACGTCCCGCTCACCAGACTGAACAAGGAGAGGGTCACAGTAAGCTGCCTGTCGGGAGCTAGAATCCGCCACATAACACAAGCACTCAGGTCACTCCACAGCAAGTACAAATATGACTCAGTCATTGTACATGCCGGTGTGAACGACCTGAGACGTACCTCCCTGGACTACATGAAAAGAGACAGAGAGGAGCTCTCTGATTATGTAGCCCAGGCCCGTATGACCCTGACCCTGAGCAGCATCTTACCCTCACCAAGAATGATGCCACAGTACAAAGACAAAATGATCAGTTTTAACAATTGGCTTAATTACTGGTGTCATTCTAAGGGGATCCAGTGTCTGTCTGCTTGGGATGACATGCTTGACAAGCCACGCTGCTTCGCAAGGGATGGCTTGCACCTGTCACCCCTGGGCTTCCGGATATTGGCCAAGGCTCTTCCCACCCCCATAGTGCCTTTTTTAGGCAAGGCTCAAATGACAAACCTACCTCCCTAGAAAACACAGCTCAATGCCAGAAGTCTAAACCTCAAGATGCACGCCCTCGAAGCCCTCCTCAGTATGGAGAACATCGATGTCTGTGCAGTGACTGAAACCTGGTTCAAGGCTCCTGAGAGCACCCCAGCACTATCAGGTTTTACCTCATATCATGCTTTCCGGCCCCAAAACTTGGACCGAACCACAAAAGGAGGGGAATATCCATTTTCATCAAAGATACCCACACCTCCAGGTTAGTGGCAACGCACGAAGCATCGGAGACTATCCAAGTGCAACTAACCATAGGCAAAACTGCCTTACAGTTTGTAGCATGCTACAGACCACCCTCTCAAACTCAGGAACCCCACACAGCCTTCCTGAAGACACTGGAGAGTAAGAATGTCTCTCCAAATACCATCATTTTGGGAGACTTCAACTACCCAAACATAGACTTGGAACATTACTCAAGCCCCAAAACCCTAGCCCAAAGGTTCCTAGAATTCATAAACTCAAATGCAGTGGAACAACTAGTCACCATTCCCACAAGAGGAGACAATATACTAGACCTGATCATCACAAACATGGGGACAAAATGCTCCACACCGGAAGTACATCCCTCTTTGGTAAGATCAGACCATAAATTAATCTCACTGGAAATCCACATCCCGCCCTCACCCCCTGCACAAAAGACCACAGTGAAGAACTTCTCAAAAGCAAACTTCACACTTCTTAAGACTGAAGTGGTATCTTTCAAGGCCCCTGGGCCAGTGGAAACCACAACCCACACTGCTGAATCCTTTGCAAATGCCTTCTATGGGCACCTTCAAGAATGCATGGATCATGCAATCCCAAATAAAACCAAGACCCATTCCCCCAAAGGCAGGCGCCCTGTCTGGTGGACCCCAGCCATAAACAAACTTTACAACAGGAGGAGGAAGCTACTACATGACAGAGCAAAATCCCTAAAAGGGAAGGCATCTCTGATCAGTACTAGCAAAAACTACGATCACTCATAAAATCATCCAAGGCCAACTTTGAGAGAAAATCAAAAGACACAAAGACAATCACAAGGCCTTCTTTAGCTATGTTAGAAACCTGGGTGGAAACTCCCAGATATGCTCAGAGTTAGTCCAAAATGACACAAAATACACTGAACCCACCGACATTGCCAACATTCTGGCAGACAGGTTCAGTGCAAATTTCTCCTCCCTCCCCAAAAGGAGAAATAACTATCCCAGCAGAGTGTAGCCTCCCTAACATCTCAGATGCCCAGGTGAGAGCCGCTCTCTAAAGCTAAAACACAGCATCAATGGGACCGGATGGTGTCCCGGCTGTGTGCTACATGAACTCCAAGAGGAACTAAACCCACACATAAGGCTGCTGTTTAATCTTAGCCTTACTTCAGGATACGCCAAAGAGTGGCGTGACGCAACAGTGGTCCCACTTCACAAAAGCGGTGCTTCTATGGACCCTGGAAATTACCGCCCATAAGCTTGACGAGCCTGGTCTGCAAAGCTATGGAGAGGATCATTATGGAACTCATAAACAAAGACATTGGGGACCTACAGACATTGGATCCTACCCAATTTGGCTTTGTCAAGGGCAGATCCTGCCTTTTGAACTTGGTCGACTTTTTTGAAACAGTCACTAAGGCCATTGATGAGGGTAAGGCAGTTCACACAGCCTACCTTGACCTTGCAAAAGCCTTTGACATAATACCCCACTTGGGCATCATAGACAAACTCACCAGCTTAAATGTAAACCCATATGTCACAAGATGGGTTGCAAACTGGCTCAAGGACAGAACCCACAGGGTCAGAGTTGCTGGAGCTATGTCAGACTCTAAGCCAGTCACAAACGGTGTCCCACAGGGCTCAGTCCTGGGACCCCTCTTGTTCAGCATTTATTTTTCCGAGGTACAAGCAAACATAGGAGGATTGTGGATGACAAAGTTCGCAGATGACTGCAAACTGGGCGCCATAATTGATACTCCAGCGGACACAAACATCCTTCAGAGAGGCCTCATAGAAATGGATAATTGGTGCCAGAGCCATGGCCTTAAGCTGAACGCCAAAAAATGTATAGTCATACCCTTTGGGAAAAACAAGGTACCGACAAATTACCACATAGGCGGTAATCCATTGGCACGGAAGAGGTAATCAGGGACCTAGGGACCCAGGTTGACAGTAACCTCTCATTTGACACTCACATTGCCAAAGTGGTTAGGAAGACCTTCTATATTGCCCACCTTATCATGAAGGGTTTCACATCTAGATCAAGAGAGGTCATTGTGCCCTGTACTCTTCTCTTATCAGGCCAATGATTGACTACAATGCCCCATTTGGGATGTATCTCACCCGACACCTGCAGCAGTTGGAAAGACCCCAAAAGTTCCTCACCAAGAGGATAAAGGGTCTTAAACATATGTCATATGCTGCCCGACTGAAAAAACTCCAGCTCTATTCAGTCGCATACCGCCTACTCAGAGGTGATCTGTGCCTGACGTACAAGGCCATGTCCAATCCTGAATTAATGGACATGCTCCACCTCAGAAAATCCAAATCCATCAGAGCCACGAGAACAAGTGACTTAAACCTCAACACAGAAATAAATAGAACGTGCTGGAGGGACAGATTCATAACCCAGAGGCTCCCTACACTCTGGAACAGAATCCCAGTCCATGTTAGGCAGAGCCCCTCACTGACTCTATTCAAGAGAAATCTCGAAGAGTGGATGGGAGATCATAGGTTTACCCCGGGGGTAATCTCTGTGTCACTACTAGAGAGAGGCATAGTAAACTAAACCCTAAAAGGGCATAGTATTCTCATCCTAAGGGGTGGTGTAAGCCACATACACTCTAGCTAGGCTTATAAATGCCCTAGGGCAGATAGCCTAGTACGAACCTATGAACCCTTGAACCTATAAGGTGGAAGAGTATGTTAAATGTCTCTGTATTAGTGCTATGTTAAGGTGGAAGAGTATGTTAAATGTCTCTCTATTAGGGCTATGTTAAGGTGGAAGAGTATGTTAAATGTCTGTATTAGTGCTATGTTAAGGTGGAAGAGTATGTTAAATGTGTCTGTATTAGTGCTATGTTAAGGTGGAAGAGTATGTTAAATGTCTGAATTAGTGCTATGTTAAGGTGGAAGAGTATGTTAAATGTGTCTGTATTAGTGCTATGTTAAGGTGGAAGAGTATGTTAAATGTCTCTGTATTAGTGCTATGTTATAGTGGAAGAGTATGTTAAATGTCTCTGTAGTAGTGCTATGTTAAGGCAGGAGAGTATGTTAAATGTCTCTGTATTAGTGCTATGTTAAGGCAGAAGAGTATGTTAAATGTCTCTGTATTAGTGCTATGTTAAGGTGGAAGAGTATGTTAAATGTCTCTGTATTAGTGCTATGTTAAGGTGGAAGAGTATGTTGAATGTCTCTGTATTAGTGCAATGATAAGGTGGAAGAGTATGTTAAATATCCCTGTTTTAGTGCTATGTTAAGGTGGAAGAGTATGTTAAATGTCTGTATTATTGCTATGTTAAGGTGGAAGAGTATGTTAAATGTCTGTATTAGTGCTATGTTAAGGTGAAAAAGTATGTTAAATGTCTCTGTATTAGTGCTATGTTAAGGTGGAAGAGTATGTTAAATGTCTCTGTATTAGTGCTATGTTAAGGTGGAAGAGTATGTTAAATGTCCCTGTATTAGTGCTATGTTAAGGTGGAAGAGTATGTTAAATGTCTCTGTATTAGTGCTATGTTAAGGTGGAAGAGTATGTTAAATGTCCCTGTATTAGTGCTATGTTAAGGTGGAAGAGTATGTTAAATGTCTGTATTAGTGCTATGTTAAGGTGGAAGAGTATGTTAAATGTCTCTGTATTAGTGCTATGTTAAGGTGGAAGAGTATGTTAAATGTCTCTGTATTAGTGCTATGTTAAGGTGGAAGAGTATGTTAAATGTCCCTGTATTAGTGCTATGTTAAGGTGGAAGAGTATGTTAAATGTCCCTGTATTAGTGCTATGTTAAGGTAGAAGAGTATGTTAAATGTCTGTATTAGTGCTATGTTAAGGTGGAAGAGTATGTTAAATGTCTCTGTATTAGTGCTATGTTAAGGTGGAAGAGTATGTTAAATGTCTCTGTATTAGTGCTATGTTAAGGTGGAAGAGTATGTTAAATGTCTCTGTATTAGTGCTATGTTAAGGTGGAAGAGTATGTTAAATGTCTGTATTAGTGCTATGTTAAGGTGGAAGAGTATGTTAAATGTCTGTATTAGTGCTATGTTAAGGTGGAAGAGTATGTTAAATGTCTCTGTATTAGTGCTATGTTAAGGTGGAAGAGTATGTTAAATGTCTCTGTATTAGTGCTATGTTAAGGTGGAAGAGTATGTTAAATGTCTCTGTATTAGTGCTATGTTAAGGTGGAAGAGTATGTTAAATGTCTCTGTATTAGTGCTATGTTAAGGTGGAAGAGTATGTTAAATGTCTCTGTATTAGTGCTATGTTAAGGTGGAAGAGTATGTTAAATGTCTCTGTATTAGTGCTATGTTAAGGTGGAAGAGTATGTTAAATGTCTCTGTATTAGTGCTATGTTAAGGTGGAAGAGTATGTTAAATGTCTCTGTATTAGTGCTATGTTAAGGTGGAAGAGTATGTTAAATGTCTCTGTATTAGTGCTATGTTAAGGTGGAAGAGTATGTTAAATGTCTGTATTAGTGCTATGTTAAGGTGGAAGAGTATGTTAAATGTCTGTATTAGTGCTATGTTAAGGTGGAAGAGTATGTTAAATGTCTCTGTATTAGTGCTATGTTAAGGTGGAAGAGTATGTTAAATGTCTCTGTATTAGTGCTATGTTAAGGTGGAAGAGTATGTTAAATGTCTCTGTATTAGTGCTATGTTAAGGTGGAAGAGTATGTTAAATGTCTCTGTATTAGTGCTATGTTAAGGTGGAAGAGTATGTTAAATGTCTGTATTAGTGCTATGTTAAGGTGGAAGAGTATGTTAAATGTCTCTGTATTAGTGCTATGTTAAGGTGGAAGAGTATGTTAAATGTCTCTGTATTAGTGCTATGTTAAGGTGGAAGAGTATGTTAAATGTCTCTGTATTAGTGCTATGTTAAGGTGGAAGAGTATGTTAAATGTCTGTATTAGTGCTATGTTAAGGTGGAAGAGTATGTTAAATGTCTCTGTATTAGTGCTATGTTAAGGTGGAAGAGTATGTTAAATGTCTCTGTATTAGTGCTATGTTAAGGTGGAAGAGTATGTTAAATGTCTCTGTATTAGTGCTATGTTAAGGTGGAAGAGTATGTTAAATGTCTCTGTATTAGTGCTATGTTAAGGTGGAAGAGTATGTTAAATGTCTCTGTACTAGTGCTATGTTAAGGTGGAAGAGTATGTTAAATGTCTGTGTATTAGTGCTATGTTAAGGTGGAAGAGTATGTTAAATGTCTCTGTATTAGTGCTATGTTAAGGTGGAAGAGTATGTTAAATGTCTCTGTATTAGTGCTATGTTAAGGTGGAAGAGTATGTTAAATGTCTCTGTATTAGTGCTATGTTAAGGTGGAAGAGTATGCTAAATGTCTCTGTATTAGTGCTATGTTAAGGTGGAAGAGTATGTTAAATGTCTCTGTATTAGTGTTATATTAAGGTGGAAGAGTATGTTAAATGTCCCTGTATTAGTGCTATGTTAAGGTGGAATAGTACATTAAATGTCTCTGTATTAGTGCTATGTTAAGGTGGAAGAGTATGTTAAATGTCTGTATTAGTGCTATGTTAAGGTGGAAGAGTATGTTAAATGTCTCTGTATTAGTGCTATGTTAAGGTGGAAGAGTATGTTAAATGTCTCTGTATTAGTGCTATGTTAAGGTGGAAGAGTATGTTAAATGTCTGTATTAGTGCTATGTTAAGGTGGAAGAGTATGTTAAATGTCTCTGTATTAGTGCTATGTTAAGGTGGAAGAGTATGTTAAATGTCTCTGTATTAGTGCTATGTTAAGGTGGAAGAGTATGTTAAATGTCTGTATTAGTGCTATGTTAAGGTGGAAGAGTATGTTAAATGTCTGTATTAGTGCTATGTTAAGGTGGAAGAGTATGTTAAATGTCTCTGTATTAGTGCTATGTTAAGGTGGAAGAGTATGTTAAATGTCTGTATTAGTGCTATGTTAAGGTGGAAGAGTATGTTAAATGTCTCTGTATTAGTGCTATGTTAAGGTGGAAGAGTATGTTAAATGTCCTCTGTATTAGTGCTATGTTAAGGTGGAAGAGTATGTTAAATGTCTCTGTATTAGTGCTATGTTAAGGTGGAAGAGTATGTTAAATGTCTCTGTATTAGTGCTATGTTAAGGTGGAAGAGTATGTTAAATGTCTCTGTATTAGTGCTATGTTAAGGTGGAAGAGTATGTTAAATGTCTCTGTATTAGTGCTATGTTAAGGTGGAAGAGTATGTTAAATGTCTCTGTATTAGTGCTATGTTAAGGTGGAAGAGTATGTTAAATGTCTCTGTATTAGTGCTATGTTAAGGTGGAAGAGTATGTTAAATGTCTCTGTATTAGTGCTATGTTAAGGTGGAAGAGTATGTTAAATGTCTCTGTATTAGTGCTATGTTAAGGTGGAAGAGTATGTTAAATGTCTGTATTAGTGCTATGTTAAGGTGGAAGAGTATGTTAAATGTCTGTATTAGTGCTATGTTAAGGTGGAAGAGTATGTTAAATGTCTCTGTATTAGTGCTATGTTAAGGTGGAAGAGTATGTTAAATGTCCTGTATTAGTGCTATGTTAAGGTGGAAGAGTATGTTAAATGTCTCTGTATTAGTGCTATGTTAAGGTGGAAGAGTATGTTAAATGTCTCTGTATTAGTGCTATGTTAAGGTGGAAGAGTATGTTAAAGGTCTGTATTAGTGCTAA
>NC_056744.1:458037501-458085643 GCF_019279795.1 Protopterus annectens | reverse complement strand
GGAAAAAACCCCAAAATTTTTTTCCTTTGTATCTGGTGCACATGTCTCCATGGAGTCAATCTGATAAAGAGCAATAAAAACAAATTACTTCTTTCTTTTAATGTCTTTCTTTTAAAGGACAACCGCACCCTCAGACTCAAAAAACATATTAATTTCATCATGGTTTGATGTTTCCTACATTTTAACAGCACTCTTAGACTATTTTGAGCTTTTTAAATATTTTTAGATGCAATTTCTGATTCTGACCACACGGGGTCTGGCATATTGAAAAAATTCAGACTGTTTACTCTGCCTCTAAGTATCCCAGAATGCATTATTTGTCTCCAAAAAATTGCATCAGATCTGCCACGTTTTGCCTTAAGCTGCTGTCACTTCATTGACTTAACAGGCATTCACTGCAGTCTTAAAATCCCCTACTTTTGGTTAAAATGTTATCCTTTTTCAATGACAACTTCAAACACAAGCAGTGAAAATGCTACAGAACAGAACTGAAAAGTGCATTTTATAGCTCTTTCATCTTAGAAATGCTAAGTTGCTTTCTTTTGTGAATGCTGAAATCTAGCTCTTCAAGGAATCTCCCCTCCCACTTCACACCTACCTTCCCTAGCTATCAAAGAGCTAAGGGTAATTTGACCCATTATCTGCATGTGATTGACAGCTCACAGCAGGTGACCAGACTAATGTACTGTTTGCTTGTCAGCCTTTCCCTCCTTACAGTGGAAGACTTTTTTTGTTGCACTACTCCTGTCAAATTTAAAACCAAGCTACATAGCACTGGCAATAATCCCTGCTTTGCAAAGCATCAATCTGCCACTTATTTTCCCTTCCTGTTTGTTTAAATAGCTAACAATGCATTGCTTACTGTACTTATTTCCTTGTTTCACTTAAAAGAAAGTTACTGTTTGTCGTTTTTTCATTTAAGTTACCTGTAACACATTGCATTTAAGTTACCTGGCACTTGCTCATTAAAGGCACTTGCTCACTAAAGCAATTATATAAGTCAGCACTAAAAAATTAAAAGCACTACACTCTCACAAAGTCCTCTTGAGTACCTTGTTCTCCATTGGCCCTTTTTTTTCAATTATAAAGGAATTCTCAATACTATTCTGGCATGTCCAAAGGTCAGTTGTCAATCTTCTCTCCGGTCCAGCTGGTGAATCTGGGAATTTTGAGGCAATGTTACAACTGCCTCATGTACACAGACAACCCACTCCTCCTCCCAACAAATTCCAACACATGAGAGATGCATCCATATAGCCAAACTGGAGGCTAAGCTCTCTCAACTCAGTACTGGCGTAACCAGTCAGGAGGAGAAGGAAACCACACTCAGTACAATTCCAGTCTCACATAGACCTACCACGACAGCAAACCAAACACATAAACACACAAAAACATACTTGGAGGCTCTAAATAAAAATCTGCCTAAGCAGCAGAGACCTCCAAAGCAGACACCCAAGCAACCGCTACCCCAAAACAAAACACATGCAACACATAGCTCACAAAGCCAGTGTGCCGAACAGTCACAGCCCTTAAGGCTAAACAACACACCTGATACACTTGTAATAGGTGACTCTATCGTCAGGCACACTAACGTCCCGCTCACCAGGCTGAACAAGGAGAAGGTCACGGTGAGCTGCCTGTCGGGCGCTAGGATCCACCAAATAACACAAGCACTCAGGTCACTCCAAGGCAAGTACAGATATGACTCAGTCATTGTCCATGCTGGTGTGAATGACCTGAGACGTACCTCCCTGGACTACATGAAAAGAGACATAGAGGAGCTCTCTGAGCATGTGGCCCAGGCTGGTATGACCCTGACCTTGAGTAGCATCTTACCCTCACCAAGAATGATGCCACAATATGAAGACAAGATGATCAATTTCAACAATTGGTTTAAGTATTGGTGTCTTTCAAAGGGGATCCAATGCCTGTCAGCCTGGGATGACATGCTCGACAAGCCATGATGCTTCGCTATGGATGGCTTGCACCTGTCACCCCTGGGCTTTCGGATATTGGCAAAGGCTCTTGCTACCCCCATAGTGCCTTTTTTAGGCAAGGCTCAAAAGACAAACCCCACCTCCATAGGTATCACAAGGGATAAGAAACTAGGAGTAATGCTACTCAACGCCAGAAGTCTAAACCTCAAGATGCACGCACTCGAAACTCTCCCTAGCATGGAGAACATCGATATCTGTGCAGTAACAGAAACCTGGTTCAAGGCTCCCGAGAGCACCTCAGCACTACCAGGTTATACCTCATACCATGCTTTTCGGCCCCAAAACTTGGACCGACCCACAAAAGGAGGGGGAGTATCAATATTCATCAAAGATACCCACACCTCCAGGTTGGTGGCACAGCACGAAGGATCAGACACTATCCATGTGCAGCTAACAGTGGGTAAAACTGCCTTCCAGTTTATAGCCTGCTACAGACCACCCTCCCTAACCCAGGAACCCCACTCTGCCTTCCTGAGAACACTGGAAAATATGAAGGTCTCTCCAAACACCATTATATTGGGCGACTTCAACTACCCAAACATAGACTAGGAGCATTACTCTAGCTCCAACACCCTAGCCCAAAGGTTCCTAGAATTTGTAAACTCAAATGCTATGGAACAACTTGTTACCACTCCCACAAGAGGGGAAAACATACTGGACCTGATCATCACCAACATGGGAACTCTATGCTCCAGACCAGAAGTGTATCCCTCACTGGTAAAATCAGACCATAAACTAATCTCACTGGATATTCACATCCTGACCCCACCCCCTGCCCAGAAAACCACAGTGAAAAACTTCTCTAAAGCAAATTTCACACTCCTCAAAACCAAGGTGGAATCCTTCAAAGCCCCGGCCTGTGGAAAATACGGCCCAGACTGCAGAATCCTTTATAAACACATTCTATGAACACCTTCAGGAATGCATGGATCATGCGATCCCAAATAAAACAAAGACCCAATCCTCCAAAGGCAGACGTCCTGTCTGGTGGACCCCAGCCATAAACAAACTATACAATAGGAGGAAGCTACTACATGATAGAGCAAAATTCCAAAAGGGAAGGCATCTCTGATCAGTATTAGCAAAAACTACGGGCACTCATAAAATCGTCTAAGGCCAGCTTCGAGAGAAAAATTGCACAGGACACTAAGGATAATCCCAAGGCTTTCTTTTAGTTATGTTAGGAACCTGGGTGGTAATTCCCAGATATGCTCAGAATTAGTCCAAAATGACAAAAATACACCGAACCCACAGACATTGGCAACATCCTAGCTGACAGGTTCAGCAAACTTCTCCTCCCCACCAAAAGGCCAAATATCTATCCCAGCAGAGTGCTGCCCCATGACATCTCAGATGCTCAGGTAAGAGCTGCCCTCTCCAAATCAAAACACAGCATCAATGGGACCAGACGGTGTCCCGGCTGCGCCCTACATGAACTCCAAGAAGAGCTAAACCCAAACATAAAACTACTGTTCAATCTCAGCCTTACTACAGGATATGTACCCAAAGAGTGGCATACAGCAACTGTGGTCCCTTTCCACAAAGGTGGTGCCTCAACGGATCCTGGAAACTATCGCCCCATAAGCCTGACTAGCTTGGTCTGCAAAGCTATGGAAAGGATCATCATGGACCTCATAAATAAAGATATTGGGGACCTACAGACACTGGATCCTACCCAGTTCGGCTTTGTTAAGGGAAGATCCTGCCTCTTAAACCTAGTTGATTTCTTTAAAATAGTCACCAAGGCCATTGACGAGGGGAAGGTGGTCCACACAGCCTACCTGGACCTCGCAAAAGCCTTCGATACAATACCCCACTCGGGCATTATAGATAAGCTCACCAGCTTAAATATAAACCCCTATGTCACTAGATGGGTTGTAAACTGGCTCAAGGACAGAACCCACATGGTTACAATTGTTGGAGCCATGTCAGACTCCAAACCAGTTACAAGTGGCGTCCCACAAGGCTCAGTCCTGGGACCTCTCTTGTTCGGTATATATTTCTCGGAGGTACAGGCCAACACGGAAGGACTGTGGCTGACCAAGTTCGCAGATGACTGCAAACTGGGCACCATAATCGACTCTCCAGCTGACACAAGCATCCTCCAAAAGGGCCTTATAGAAACAGACAACTGGTGCCAGAGCCATGGCCTCAAGCTAAATGCCAAAAAGTGTATAGTCATCCCTTTGGCAAAACAAAGTGCTCACAAATTACCACATAGGTGGTAATCCATTGGCACAGAAGAAGTAATTATGGACCTGGGGACCCAAGTTGATAGCAATCTCTCATTTGACAACCATGTGGCCAAAGTGGTTAGAAAAACATTTTATATAGCCCACCTAATCATGAAGGGATTCACATCTAGATCAGGGGAGGTCATCGTGCCTCTTACTCATCCCTCATCAGGCCCATAATTGAATACAATGCCCTTTTGGGATGTACCTTACCAGACACCTGCAGCAACTGGAAAGATCCCAAAAGTACCTCACCAAGAGGGTCAAAGGGCTCAAACAGATGCCATATGCTGCCCGGTTAAAGAAACTCCAGCTCTACTCAGTGGCATACCGCCTGTTCAGAGGCGATCTGTGCCTGACGTATAAAGCCATGTCCAAACCGGAATTAATGGACATGCTGCACCTCAGAAAATCCAAATCCCATCGAGCTACACGCTTGAGAGACTTCAACCTCAGCACTGAAATAAATAGGTCATGCTGGAGGGACAGATTCATAACCCAGAGGCTCCCTTCACTCTGGAATTAAATCACAGTCCAGGTTAGGCAGAGTCCCTCATTGACTCTTTTCAAGAGGAATCTTGATGAGTGGATGGGAGATCGTAGGTTTACCCCGGGTATCACTTCTGTGTCACTGTTAGACAGAGGCACAGCATACTAACTTCAAAAAAGGGCATAGCAAAATTAATTTAAAATGGGTGGCGAAAGCCAAACACATTCTGGCTAGGCTTATAAATGCCCTAGGGCAGATAGCCTAGTATGAACCTATGATACATTATAAACATGAAATATTTCAGACTTGCATGACAGCACCCACATGCTTTTTTGAGTCAATATTTAAAAAAAAAGATTATGGTAGTGCATACCATTTGTAATTTGTTGTACTGTTTAAGTGTGCCAGACATCGGCTTATGCAAAAACATGCAGTCAATGTCTACATGGTCATTGCAAATTTAGGCTCTAACTTTTTGTAGCCGTTACTGTACTTCTGCCTGTACTTTGTTACATATCAGTAGGGCTCTTCCGAACAGTGAGATTATAGTCTGCTTTTTTTGCTGGACTTTCACAGTTCCAGCAATGGGCAATTGTGTGTTTCCAACCACATCTACAATTACAACCCAAATCAACTACACATACTCCATCATATGTTGATACATATTTTGCTTTAATTACAGTATCTCCATTTACAAATAAGTATGCGCTCTATCCATTTATCTCTATAAATATACTCCTGTATACATTAAGACTGCAGCATAATGAAGATCCGACACCTGTGAAACAGTTATGATTTTAATGGACCTTACAAATCTACAGTAAGCAAATACCATTTAATTTTGCAAAATGTACCAGAAGTCAACTGATCCATCATAAATGACATACAGATAAGCTGGCTTTTGGTTTACAATGTGCAAAAGTGGCAATTCCAACAGCACTATTGTGAACTCCTCTGTACCTCATCAAGGTAGCCAGCATCACAGAGGTGCACTCACGCCACAATACTTCGATCTACATCCTGATCCACTCCCATCACCACTAGCATTACACCCCTACATCTACAGCCTGATCCACTCACATCACCACTGTCATTACACCCGTGCATCTAACAGGCTTCCAGAGACATGCGACGCTTGCCCAGCAAATTACTCTACATGCCATTTATTCGCCGAGGACCAGTCCTTACTAGACACACTTTATAAGCTCCAGCAGCCAAAAAATAAAAAGGAATCATGCACAACTCCATACCGCTCCATCATTCACACAACCTCTACTGCAAATCCGGGCTAATACAAGACATTCCACAAGATTAGTGGTCTCTTGGTCTACATCTGCACAGCATGACAGATCTTACACAAGAACTTATGCCAATCGATTGACCTTTGTTATTTTAATTAATTCTAACAGCACACATACAAGTCACTATTTCAGAAAGATTTAGTATCACTTCACAATACCAGTACAGATATACTTGTCCAGAGCCCCAACTGCTCAACAGCAGGAACACCATGTACCTAAAAATTGCCAACTTGCATGCTTAGCTACTTGCTCCCAAATGACAGACAAGCAGACGAAACAGGTTTTTATTTACATGTGTTCCATCAACTGGACCAACTTGTTACAAATGACAGTCTCTCAGTCACTCACCCCCACCCTCACTCAGTCTCTCAGTCACACTCAGTCACTCAATAAAATAGTATCACTGCAACAGGGAATGGACAGCAAACAGATAACAGGTTCATAGCAACTGGTTATCTTCACGGGAAAGGAGTGCAACTCTCACAATGTGAAAGTATTACTGCAATAGGTATTGGACGGCAAACTGATAACCGGTTCATAGCTACTAGTTATCTTCACAAGGACAGAGTGCATGATCCACCACATCTGCAACGCAGTTCAGTCTCACAAATGCATCTATGTAAAGTCTGAGTAGAACCCACATTGTTCTGCATCAAAAGCTAAAACACTACCTGTTGTGCTTTTAGCAATACAAGCACACATAAGCAGCATTAAACTTTTGTGCCCCATCATCACTCAGCCCCTTGAAAAATCTACGTGATCAGCTGTATCTATGAACTTCGCAGCACAATAAATCCCAAAAGAGGTGACATTTCCCCTTTTGCGTGCAGTGGCACACACACACTAGCCCCTTGCCATCAGTCAGAATCTGGACATTGCACCAGCACTGAAACAGACATTCAAAGATAATACATTTAGCCCTTGCCAGATAAAGTTTAACTCCAGGTTTGGTTTATTTTCACATCACAGACCCCTTGCACAAGCAACACACATGTTCTTGAATACACCTTCATGATTAAATATAATTATATTGCTTGTACAATGCAGTATTGTTTTATTTCGTGTTTTAATTTTATTGTTTAAAACATTCCTGAAAACAGTGAAACAAAATGCATGCACCAGTAAAGACAATATTGCCCAATTCTGAACAATTCCATCACAAGTCTAGTCGGACTTCTACATAGTGGTGGCTGGTGATTTCAAATCAAAGGGGGGCTGCAGGAGACAGCTGAATGGGTTGGGTCAATGGGAATGGCTGTGTCCACCTTGAAAGGGGAGGAGCTATAACCAAAACCACAAAAACTAACTTTAATTAAATATGCTGCTGTGGGTGCCAAACAATCATAATGATAGTCCAATCAAGACAAAATGAAGTGTAGAAGAAAAAAACCTATTAAGATAGAACCAAACACCCTAATACTGGGTAATTTTAACTACCCTGCCATTAACTGGGAAAACTACTCATGTCCCAACACCTTTGCGCAACGGTTCTTGGAATTCATAAATTCCAACGCCCTGGATCAACTAATCCATAGTCCTACCAGGGGCTCCAATATCCTAGACCTGGTCATTACCAACATGGGAAATCAATGCTCCATACCTATGGTCACCCCCTCGTTAGTCAGGTCTGACCATGAGCTAGTCACCCATAACATCCACATCCCACCACGACCACCCAGTAAAGAAACCACCATAAAAAACTTCTCCAAAGCCAACTTCATGCTACTTAAGTCAGAAGTGACAAACTTCATGACACCCATGCAGACGGGAACTGAAACTGCTGAATCCTACACTAAGGCACTGTACGAGCACATCCACTCATGCATGAATCGTGCCATCCCATATAGAACCAAAATGCTCTCATCCAAAAAAAGGAAGCCAATCTGGTGGTCCCCTGCCATAAACAAACTTTACAACAAAAGGAAGAAACTTTTGCAGAAAAGAGGAAAATCCCAGGATGCAAAAACTCCCTTACTAGCCTCAGTAAGAAACTGAGATGCCTCATAAAATCCTCCAAAGCTAGTTACGAAAATAAAATTGCCAAAGATTCCAAAGACAACCACAAAGCATTCTATAACTATGTCAAAAATCTAAATGGCAATGCTCAGATCTGCTCTGAGCTAAAACAGAATGGCATTAAATATTCTGATCCAAAGGATATTGCCAATATCCTGGCAGATCGATTCAGTGCCAACTTCACCCCCCTCTCACCCCCTAAATGGCCAATCTCAATACCGGAAGATTGCCAAATTCCAGTAATAACGGCCACACAGGTACAAAACGCACTCTCTAAAGCCAAGAATACAGCATCCATGGGACCAGATGACATCCGGGCTGTGTACTACATGAACTACAATATGAACTGGCACCTCACCTAAGTGTCATGTTTAATCATAGCCTCACCTCAGGTTTCGTGCCCACTGAGTGGCGAGAGCTACAGTTATCCCAATCCACAAGGGGATCCACCTTGGATCCCGGAAACTACCGTCCCATCAGTCTGACAAGCCTTATCTGCAAGGCCATGGAGCGTATTATCATGGAACTTATAAACAAAGACATTGGCAACCTTCAAACACTGGACCCCACCCAGTTTGGGTTTGTGAAGGGCGATCTTGTCTCCTGAACCTGATTAACTTCTTTGAATCAGTCTCAAGAGCCATGGACAAGGGTAAGGTGGTCCACACAGCCTATCTAGACCTTGCCAAGGCCTTTGACACCATCCCCACTCTGGAATCATAGATAAACTTACTAAGTTGGGCATTAATCCCTATGTCACCCAATGGGTTGCTAAATGGCTTACTGATAGAACCCACACTATAAAAGTAGCTGACTCCAAATCCAGCTCCAGACAAGTGACAAGTGGAGTACCTCAGGGTTCAGTCCTGGGGCCGCTCTTGTTTGGCATCTACTTCTCTGAAGTACAGGTCAACACTAAGGACTCTGGCTAACAAAGTTTGCAGATGACTGCAAACTGGGAGCCATTATTGAATCCCAAATGATGTGGATACTCTACAAAAGGGCCTTACAGAAACAGATGCTTGGTGCCAGAGCCATGGGCTCAAGCTCAATGCCAAGAAATGTATTGTTATCCCCTTTGGGAAAAACATGTATCCATGAATTACCATATAGGTGGCAGTACACTAAACACAGAAAGTGTGATAAGAGACTTAGGGACACAGGTGGACAGTGGTCTCACGTTCGATAACCACATCGCCACAACAGTCAGGAAATCCTTCTATGTGGCACACCTCATCACGAAGGGCTTTTCATCCAGAAAAAAGGAGGTCATTGTCCCACTGTACTCATCCCTCATTAGACCCATTATAGAATACAATGCCCCATTTGGTATGTACCTCTCAAGACATCTGCAACAACTGGAAATGCCTCAAATACCTCACTAAAAGAATCACAGGCCTAAAGCAGATGCCCAACGCTGACCGCCTTAAAAAACTCCAGCTATACTCTGTCGCATATCGTCTACTCAGAGGCGATCTCTGCTTAACATACAAGGCCATGTCAAACCCAGAGCTGTTGGACATGCTACACTTAAAGAAATCCCAATCCCTCAGAGCTACACGCTCCAGGGATCTAAACCTTGTCATCACAATAAACAAAACATGCTGGAGGGATAGGTTCCTGACCCAGAGACTCCCCAGACTCTGGAATAGATTGCCCATACATGTCAAGCAGAGTGCCTCTTTGGACCTCTTCAAAAGGAACCTTGACGACTGGATGGGAGAAAGGAAATTCACCCCAGGGATCACGTCAGTCGCCCTGCTAGACAGGGGTCCAGGAAAGTAAATAATGTGGGAAGAAATAGCCAGGGAATTGTTATGGCTAGGCTTGTATAGGCCCTAGGGCTGATAGCCTAGTACCAACCTATGAACCTATTTCAATCCATTGGCTGCATGACAGCTTACTTAAAATATCTAGATGGAAACAAAAAGGATGAGGCATGAAATAATAAATTACTTTTTAAATACATTACTGGAATGCTAGTCAAAATCAAGTATAAGAAAAACAAGCAGCACTAACCTAAAACCACTTGTACACCAGTCCTAATTATAATTTATATTCAGGTTTATTAAACTACCAGGTAACATACTGAAACTAGCAATCTCTGTGATACCCCTAGTTGTAAAAATGTTTGTTATCCAAAAAAGACCCGCTGCCTGACAACAACTATCTACTTGTCTGATGGGGAAAACATGATCGAAGTAAAAAACTAAAAGCGAACAGGAAACAAGCTCAACATACACTGCTTAAAGGATTACTGTACAGGATATGGACCACACAATAGATTGGCATTCTGTTTAGTTTGTAGGTAAATCCTGTAATGAGCTCTTAAAATAATGTAATCATGTCTTTTATTTCAAAGACTGTCATATTCATTTCAAAACCCCAGGTTTATATATGTTATCTAGTTATGTAAGTATTCTCTGCATGGCAACAACAGAAAGGCTTTCAATGTTGGCAGTTCTTTAACAGTATGCTTATTAAAACGTACTTGCATCTTACAATCTCAGGCAAGATTACCAGTCTTACCAGATGGTCATTAAAGCATTGCTACTTGCATCTTACAATCTCGGGCAAGATTACCAGTCTTACCAGATGCTCATTAAAGCATTGCTACTAAAACACAGAGCAACAGGCAATTTCTGAACAATAAGCATAAATCAACAGTATAAAAATATGACAGAAACCAGAACATTTTGCAAAATGAATGACAGATGAAAAGCCATTGTAGTACTTGTGTCTACCTTGGATGGGGGGATACTCTGCACATTTACACTGCATAACTGCTCCTTGCCTTGCTTGGACACCTCCAGAGTCACTACATGGGGCAGTTGGGTGCAACAAGTATGTCACAATTTGAAATGTCGATGACTGACTGCGAGGGCCCTGACACAGTTGTCATACCTCTCAAACTCGGAGCAAGAAATCTGGACAAAGCCATACATAGAAGTGTGACAAAGGCACAAAAATAAGTACAATTTTTAAATATTACTCTTATAAACTTAGAAAGATTATAAAATAGTAGGTCTTGCATTAGTATGAATTTTCTTAAGGGTACAGCTCTCACCCACGTAGCAAAAAATAAGAGGACAAAGCCACTAATGGGGGAATATAGCCCCCAAACATATTCAGTGAATTCAGTTCTTACCATAGCTCTCAACCTCAACACAAAAAACCTGGATGAAGCCAATAATGTGGGAATACAGTTCCAAAGATAGGGACAATTTTCAAAGAACAATCTGATACACTTGGAAAAAAGCTAGAGTAAAAGATTGTGTTACCATGCACTTTCTGAAGCATATGAATTCTGATATTGAAATGCGTGTCATTTTTAACATTTGTTAACCAGGAAAGTCTGACTTAGAACAAAAGCTAATTTTTAGCAGAGGCCCATGTTGAAACACTCCAGAAAGACACGTCTTTGTAAGATGGGAGAACACTAGAGGAAACAAACACAGGGAAGGCATATAGACTCCACACAGAAGGTAAGGCACCTCAGCCATTTAATCACAGAACCTGGAATAATTTGCCTTACACTCATAACAATAAGCTGGTAATACTGCAATAGGGAATGGACGGCAGTTTTATAACAGGTTCATAGTTACTGGTATCTTCACCAGAAAGAAGACAGTACAGTTTCACAAATGCATCCATGTACTGTGTGAGTAGAAACCGCAACCTTCTGCATCAAAAGCAAACTACATTATCTTTCTGCTCCTGTAAACTGAAACAGCTTGTCCCTTTCCACCAAAGCAACAGTCGCAAAAACAAACTCAGCAGCTATTGGGACACTGAAATCACACTTTACCAAAATTTTAGATAAATTATTGGTTAAGCAGCGGGAGGTGTTTTTTTACCTTTCAAAACATTGTGTGTATCAAACAATAAGAAAATTCAAGCAACATATGAAAAAGGCAAACAGTTCTACATATGAGACACTACATTAAGAGTTCTTGAAAAAGAAATACATTTCCAGCAAAAGTTCAATTAAGTTACACCCAGTTGTCCATGACATGCTCACTGTTTACTCACTTGGTGGCAAGCATAACTGCTAAATATAGCAACAGTAACCAATCATATTACACCACACCACCACATAGTCTCCTAAAACCTTCAATACAAAATAACCACAGTGCCACATCCCACCCCTACCTGCTACCATTCCCTCTCATCCAAACCCACTACTAATAAACACTCTCCCACTTCTGTCCCGGTAACAACTTTCTCAGCCAGTTATGTCCTCCATTTCCTTACAAATAAATAACCTTAAGACCTGCCACCAGCAGTGGTTCTAACCATTCCTACCAACTCCATTGCCTACATAATGCAGTCATAACATATGCACTTGTGGAGACTCATAAATGATGAATATTGTGTAGCTCTTCGCCGACACATTTTTTGCAATTCACTTACCATGAACAGGGACATTTGTTAAATGGAAGTGCTGCAGCTCTGCATTTCAACATTTATGAATCACCCCACCTTCTTATTTTACCTTATTAGTAGACACCACATTTGTCCTTTTAAATTATTGCTGCATTACCATTGGATTATGCCTGGTAACATATATTGCAGCCAGTACTGCTGCTTGGCAATCTCCCCTAGTGCGGATCACCATACCTGATGTACTCTAAACTGCTAACAATGTTCTATCGAACAACTTAATGTAATCAAAACCTCAGCACCTGCAGAAAATATTATTTCTTACATGATACCTGCCTCTGGCCGAGCACTCAAGTGTGGGGTCATTTATTGCACTGCTCTGAATAGTGTACTACTTGTTTATCTCTGCTACCTTTAAACAAAACTAAAAAAAAAAAAAAAAGAAAAAAATCTTGCTTTTTTCCAACAATCTGAAATTTAAAAAAGTTCTGTTGCAGAGTTGCTGTTCCAAACTGTTTGTAAGTTTCTTGGAGGCCACAGCTTTCTTGTGCCCTATACAGCCCTGCACTTGCTCAAATATTATAAGGAAACACTAACTAATTAAAGCACTACACCCTCCTAGATGTCTCATAAGTACTAGGCTCCCGCTTGGTCCTTTTATGATCAGTGAAAAATCAGTTCCCTATACTAATCTGGTATGTCCAAGGGTCAGTTTCAAGGTTATTCTCCAGTCCAGCTGGTGAATCTGGAGGTAATGTTACAATTGCCTTATGTACACAGACAACCCTCTCCTCCTTCCAACAAACTGTAATACATATGAGAGATGCAATTACACAGGCAAACTGGAGGCAGAGCTCTCTTAGTTACCAAAGCCATAGATGAGGGTAAAGTAGCCCACACAGCCTACCTGGACCTTGCAAAAGCCTTCGACACAATACCCCACTCGGGCATCATAAATACGCTTACCATCTTAAATATCATACAGGTATCACACACTTCACTTTTTTTTTCCCTCCTCTAACTTCAGCATGCAACCAGTGAAGAGCTGCCTAGGGAGAGCAATGAGTTAATGGAGGGTGATTTCCCCTTACTTCTGCAAGGGACAGTACTTCTAAGCAACCCTGCTCCTCTTTGAGGAAAGAAAGATGGTTTATCCAGTTTGTCCAGGATCACAACTGCCCAATGTGTGCTTGAATGTACCTACTTCTCTCTACCTCCTGGGAGATAAATAGCCTTATAACTTCATTTTTCCTCCTCTCTGCATGACTCCACCAGTCACAGGGCCAATAAATGAATCCCAGACACTTGGTTTGCAGTCAGAGCTCCGTGAGACTGGAAGAACTTGGCATTTCTGCCACTAAAGTAATGAGGCTTATAACAATAAGAAAGAAACTGTTAAGTACATCTGAGTACAGTAAGACCATGTGTATAATGTTTCAAAGCACTTTCAAGGAACTGACTGGCCACTGGAAGAGCAAATCAGTTTAGAGCATTTTTGTTTACAAATGAAATATCTCCGGACAAAAGGCGCTGCCAATAGAGCGCATTTTCAGAGCCGAGTAAAATAAAATCAATAATGCCTGAAGGACAGGACCAAGTGTTGACAATAATACATACTGAAATCAAAATACAAATACCTGATCCCACTACAGCACTTAAAAATGTGTTCTACACAAAACGTAACTTTGGGAATGCAAGCATACAAGACTATTTAAACATTTGTTTATGCATAACCAAGTTCATATGCATGTATCCCAATGTACCACTGACTTTCCCCACTAATAAAAAAAAAAAATGAGTCTATTGCTACCAATTGATTTAATCTGTCTTTCGACCTCAAAAAAGGTAAACGCCAAGGAATTACCTACGGATGAGAGATCATGCAGCATGGAAGGAAGGAAACCGGAAAGCAGCATGCACACAAACACAAACACAAGGGCGATTCAAGAATTCCGAAGACGCCAACATTGCATACAAAACTGAAACGAGCACACGAAAATAAACCGGCATGATAAACATTAATAACTAGGCTAACCTAACTAAGCTAAAAACTCGGCAGCACTAATTTTTTAACACAAATTCAAAGCACGTGCAACCATTACAAACAGTAACTCTAAAAAACTTAAAAATGTGCACTTTAACACTCGGGAGGTAAACATATCATGGCTAGGAACGCATAGAAGCAGGGACTGTAAATTTACATTTTTTTATAAAACAATAAGACTTACCTGATATATGAATTATCCAAATGCTGAAGAGGATGCAGGCAAACGTTGCTCAAGTCCTTCTCACGAAATGGAGTCGACTGGATTCACTATGAAAGAAAAGAAGTTCCACACACAAGCTAATCCATTTTATCAGGGTAACAGTGGGCTGGGCAAGGCAGTGATGACATCACAATGTGGGAGGATCACAGGGGATTCTATACACCATGTAAATAAGGCAGAGTTTACATCACTTTGGGGGAGGAAACGTCCCGAGATCTACTAGAAGACCTATGGCAGATGTGACATCATTATTTGAGCGCCGGCTAGCCGGTTTTCAACTTGGGCTTAAAAATGAAAGCAAAATAGTACGGAGAGTTCGGGAGCCTAAGCTGTAAAACAGTTTAGATGATTTTTTTTTAAAGCTGAATTTATTTCTTTTTTGGACTATATCACATAAAGGGGACTTAAGGAGACAGCAGGTAGACCTATTTCATTTGATATCACGTTGTTTTCCTTTAATGGCTAGGAGATAATGTTTTCTGAAAGCATTCAAGTGTTTTCTCATTTTGTGTGAGCAATAAAGATAAGACAAAACCAGACAGCACTTTGTAGAAGCACAGGCTGTACCATGACTCTTAGCATGGATAACCCTCCTTTAAAATTAACCCAAAGTTTATGAGTGTAGCTATCCGTTTGGGACAATTGTTCCTATTAGGAAGGTAAAACTTTAATATTTGAAAATGTACATAGTTTTGTGTATGAATATTAAGTTAATAGGTTTTTGGGGTATATTGGGGTGTATTTGTTTTCTGTTTGAGAGCTTTCAAGCTATGCTACAGGAGACATTTGGAAAGAACTGAACATGTGAATTTGGTAACGAAAGGCTTTCAGGATGATTATTCAACAGAATACCTAGGACAAAGGAAAAGAGGAATACTTATATTAATTGCAAGAGGAGCTGCAATTGTGATAGAAGAGGATAAAAAATAATGGTAGATATGTAGTACTAACAGGCTACTGGCAAGGGATGAGTATTATTCTGGCATGTATTTATATTCTACCTAAAACTGCTATAATGGAGCTTAAAAATATTCTGGGAGAAATAATCAGTTTTCAGCAGAGAATATTACTTGTAGACGGGGACTGGAATTTGATTTGCAGCAGAGAAGATGTGTCTGGGGGCCCAGAAGGAAAATATAACAAGGAGAGTAGATTTCTGAAGACATTTATGAATATATTTGGCATGGAAGATATGAGGAGTTTAGAGTGAATTTACATATTATTCCTCAAGATACAAAAACTGAGCTAGGCTAAACAGAACTTGCATTTCACTGGAACATGTGCATTTAATTGAATGTTTTAATACATACCCAATAACTATTTCAGATCACTTGTCAATAATAACTAAAATAAAAATGCAGCACGGGCAATTTCCCACTTATCTGTTGAAATAAGAGGAATGTAAGGAAATTATTCAGGAGTTATGAGAGAAGACAGAAATTTCTTCTGAAAATATAGCTAGAGAGTGGGGTAAAATTAAAGTAGAGTTTAAAAGTAGAGTGGAAATAAAAGAAAGAAAGATATAGTTAAGAAGCAACAAGAATTATTTAGAGGAACTAACAAATTTTAAAGTATTGCAGAATAGGGGGAATCACGCAGAACAACAACAAGAGCATTTGCAGAATACTAAGCAGAAAATAAGAGATTACTTCAATAATATGCATGAGTTTAGAAAGATTGTGGTCAAGTAACTGTTTTTTTTTCTTTTTTTTTTTTATAATAATGCCAGAGCACAAAAACATTTAGTGCAACAACGCAGGCAACAGAAATTAGAAAGTGTTGTCACCAAGCTTAAACTATAACAAGGAAGATAACAAGAGATCCTGTAGAGGTAGTAGAAATATTTCAGAAATTTTATGAAAGTCTGTATAAAGCAGAGAAATATGGAGAGCAAATAAAAATACAAATGGAAATATTTATGGAGAAATGAAATATGCCAAGGTTACAGGTAGATGAGGCTCAATTACTTATAGTTAGGACAGAATGAGATGAGATAAAAATGGTGATGCATAACCAATCAACTGGCAAGTCCCTAGGAATAGGTGGTATTCCTGTGGAAGTCTGGAAGCTAGAGGGAAAAACTGATAAAAGATCTGGAAGGTTTTGTTTAAAAGTATTTTAAGAGGAGGAGAAGCACCAACATCTTGGAAGAAAGCGGTGGTGGCTGTAATACCTTAAGAGGGTAAATATCCATTATATCCAGCTTCATATAGGCCCATTTCCATTCTAAACCATGATTATAAAGTGTTTATGTCTATAATGGCTAAAAGAATGGCAAAGATTATACCACAATTGATAGACATGGATCAATGTGGATTTGTGCAGGGGAGGCAAACATTTGACAACATTAACAGAATATTGATGATCCAGAGGGAAGCTAGTTGTAAGAAAATATCAGTGTTGTTGATGGGTCTTGATGCAGAGAAAGCATTTGACAGAGTAAGCTGGGAGTTTATGAAAAGGGCAATGGAAGCATTTGCATTCCCTGATAAAAAAATAAGGTTGATTAGGAGGATATATGAGAGATCAGAGGGAAAAATTAATGTGGGTGGGTTCCTCTCTGATAATTTCTCTTTGAGCTGAGGAACCAGGCAGAGTTGTGTTATTTCCCCTTTGTTATTTGCACTATATTTGCCATTGGCAAAGAATATGAGAGACTCGCAAATTCAAGGATATAATTGGAATGGTAGTCAAGAAAAGCTTGCTCTCTTTGCAGATATTATTTTATACCAGATAAAACCAGATTAGGACATTTCAGTGTTTTGGATCATTTTGAGACAGTTTCACATCTTTTTAGGATATAAAACTAATGAAGCTAACATAAAGGCAATAGCTGTAAATTATGTACCCACACACAAATTGATTCAGATATATCCATATTTATAGGGGCATGATAAAATGAAGTACTTAGGAGTATGGATTAAAAAAGATTCTGGTGTGGCAGCTAAGGATATGTGGGAAGAGACTAAATAAAAGATAATACAAAAACTGAGAAATTGGAAGCTCTGTTATATGAATATGGATACAAGATACAAGTAGTGAAAATGTTTTTAGTCCCTTTAGTTTTATACACAGGTCAGGGATATTTTTATCAACCAGAGGAGAAGTTGTGGATAGCAATTAATAAAGAGCTGAAGGATTTTATCTGGGAAGGAAGACAGCAAGAGTCATGTGGGATAAGCTGATTCTTCCAACTGAACAAGGCAATTTGGATTTACTCGATTTGAAGGAGTATTTCAGAGCTACACAGTTAAGACTACTATATATAGCACAAGCAGAAACCTATAATTCAAAGTGGAAAGGGATGATGATGAAACAAGAGAGATGCTCAAGAAACAAGAAGAGACTGGGATTTTGGATGCAGATCCTTAAGGAAAATAACAATAATCATACAGAATATTATATTCATAAAGTAACAGAAAGTATCCTAAGAACTAAGCCAACACGGGAATGTAGAAAGGAGATTCTGCAGATAAGGATGACTGCAATTAGGGATACAGACATTAAGCAAGAGGGGGCAGGAATTTATTGGAGAAAACTGGTAGAACCAAGATATTGGGAGCAAATAATTAGGGAAAGGCAATAGAATAGGAAGAGGTCAAGAATTTATTTAGACTGCAGGACAGAAATTGTTTTCCTTATCAAGGATTGATATTATAGGTCTGATGAAGTGATTCTGTTTAACCGTGAAAGCGCTTACCTTTGTACAATAAAAGACTCTTGCCTCTGGATTTATGTGTTGGGATTTTGTGCCTTGCTACAGTGTTACTCTGCTTTGGGGTCATTTAGTATTTCAATTATAGTATAGACAAAGAGAAAGAAATAGGGGGATCCTAAGCAAAAGACCAGCACTGGTAGAGTTTTTTTATTATAATCTAGAACAGATGCTGATGTTAAAAAAGAATAATTAGTAGAGCATACAAAATATTGCATAATAACTATAATAATCACTCAGAGGAGGTTAGAAAGGATTGGGAAGTGAGATTGGATAAGCAATTCACAAAGAAACAATGGCTATGTATGTCTCCCAAATATGTAACAAAGTCTAGAAGATTTATGATCTTTGCTTGGAAGTGTTTACATAGGTATTTTTATACCCCAAGTAGACTCCAAAGAATTTTTCCTCAGGTAGACAGCAAATGTTGGAGGTGTGATGGGGAAGGAAGAGGTAACTGGGAACATATTTTCTGGGAGTGTAATGAGTTAGCAAACATTAAAATTCCCTGCAAATTGCTACGTCAGAGATACTAGGTGTGCAAATTCGTGTAACTAAGGAAATAATTTTTTGAGCTATGATAAAGAAGAATTGGAATTGTCTAGACATAGTAGGGCCTTGCTGAGTCTAATTATAGTGGCTGACAAAAAGACGATTACTAGAAAATGGAAATCAAAATCTAAACCAACTTCACTAGAAGTAGTGAATATAGTAACAGAAATAAAACAACTGGAATTGGGATCTTTAGAAAAGGGTATGAGCAAATTACATAGGAAAAATGGGAATTGTGGAAACAATGCATGCACAGGAGGAATGAGGTTTAAAAAAGGCAGGATTTGAATGAGCAATGTAATGTTTGACTGATAATGACTGGACAGATTATAAGTGATGTATAATGTTTGCAACTACAATTATGTCGACATGGGTTTTAATGTATAATGTTTGCCACTAAATTATGTCAATATGGTTTGTTTTTATTTATAGAAATGTATGATTGCCAAGTTTATAAATGATAATTCAATAACAATGTTTTTTGTTTAAAAAACAGATGTCTGCTATTTTGGTGAGGTTTTATTCTGCCTTTATTAAATTAATTGATTTTAAGATAAATATCTAAAGCAGATGTTTAATAATCTGCTGTCATACTTTTTAAATACAGTGTTCACCATGAGAGGTAAAACAAAAAGTCTGCAGTGACAAAAGGCCCCAAGTATTAAAATATTTTATTTGCTCTATTTATTTACATGCACATGTACCACCTTGGCTTAAAATCAGCATTCAATATATATCCTTGAAGGCTAGTTTTAAACTGTAACACTAGAGGTTCATATAAATATTTTGCTGTGGTGTAAATATTTATGTTAAAAGAAAATTACTTTACAGTAATATGCATATTTATGAAGAAAATAAGTCTGCAATCCTTGTGATTATTTAATGTCTGTGATCTTCCTTTTTGCCCCAAAATCATAAACACTGCAAAGGACTTAATGACTTTCTGAGGCAAAGTTAAGGGCAGCTCTGAAACTTGGGAACAGCTGAAAAGTATGCTTACTGGTTTAAGTGATGTAAAACAGCCTTCCAGTTTCAAAGTTTACTTGGTATGAGCATGGCAAATAGAAGCTCTGCTTTCATTTTACTGTTCATTAGAATCCTATTTGTTGAATTTAACTTAATCAAAAAAACACACAGAAACAGTGTGCGGACATTATTTTTAAGCCTAACCCTGGCTTAAATCTGTGACCACACTTGGTCAGTCTGTCATAACAGCTTACTCAGTACTCATAGTATAAATCTACAAAACAATAGATACAGCCATTTATTCGGGTAATAGAAAGTTTCCAAAATCAGTTTACCTGATTTATAGAGAAGGAAACTAAGGAGACTGAATGTTTACCCCTTTCTTAAAAGTTCATCAAAGCTTGCGCTGCAAGACATGGCTTATTATTCTCTAACTAGCCAGGTAGCGACTCGTTTTACATATCTATTCAGAACCGTCTGTCTCTTCACATAAAATTAATGGATTGGGAAATGTAATCTTAATCGTCTTCGCAGATGATGAATGCAGAATCAGTCATTTGATTAAGCAATTAAGCTTTACCCAACTAACTCAGTGGATGACAAGATTAAATATCTATAATTGAAAATGCTCATCTGTCTTAGATCTAATGTTCGACGTCTGTCTTGAATTAATGGAGAGCAGTGATTCTTTTCAGACTCATTTCCCAATGAAAAACTGATTACCAAATGGAAAAAAAAAGTTTTTAAACATCCTATAACAACAAAACTTACATACAATTCAACAAAGTTTAATTATAAGTATGTAATGCTACAGTTAGAGTGATTACCATGGTAAGTCTACAAGTTGCTAACGTCATTTAGAAAACCAGTGCCCATGGTGGCCATGCTATTACAGTTAAAGGAAAAAATGGTATGATACTCTGAGAAATGACAAATGTGACATTCAGGCTGTTGTGAATGATTGCGCTTCATATTAGCATATAGGCTTCTGTAGATGCAAATGGGAGAATACCTTTGGAGTTCAACACATTACAGTCTGAATTGTACAATGATTTGTCCTATTCCCATCTATCCTGGCAGTTTTATATTCATTGCACAATTATATTCAGTCATGCTTTCAGTCAAATGTGGAAAACTATACTACTTTGTTATGAATTAATGCTTGCTAGTTTCAAAATTATAGCAATAATACATACATTGGCTGTGTTGTGCAATGATGCAGTCACAGCTCAAAGATTCTGGTCACATGGGTGAAGTCTGAGAGACTAAACATGTTTGTGAGTATATCACAGCATAACCCACATTCTAACCACATATTATTGCTATTATGTAATGGTTGGAGTGTGTGCCTGTGGGTGTGTGTACATATACATATATATATATATATATATATATATATATATATATATATATATATACACACACACACACACACACATACAGACAGTCACACATATATCTACATATGTATATGTGTGTGTGTGTGTGTGTGTGTGTATATATATATATATATATATATATATATATTTTTTTTTTGTCTTTGTCAGGGAGGTATGCATGCCTTTGTGTGTGTGTGTGTGTGTGTGTGTGTGTGTGTGTGTGTGTGTGTGTGTGTGTGTGTGTGTGTGTGTGTGTGTTCACACATGCATGTGTATGTACTGTATGTGTATGTGTCTGCATGTGTCTTTTAATACAGTAGTAATGCAGATCCATATGGTACATTACACACATGAATTTGTAATGATTGGAGATGTGACTGTTAGTTTAGATGCACATAACCATTATTCTTAAAGATAAAATTAATTCTAGGTTTATGTGTAATATAATGTATTAATAAATAAAAAAAAGTGCAGAAGAATTTGCATTTTTTCTTACTAATGATTGCGATGACCCTTTTTGGATTGTGAGAAAGCAAGAACTCCATTTTAAGCTCTCTTTAAGATGATATTAAAATAATCATTTTATTTTTACTTTATGATAATGAAAGTATTTTCTGTTTCTGCTATACAGCATGGGATTTTCTGACTGCATGACACATCTCCATGTTGTTCAGAAAAAACAGATTGAAAACATGCACGTCTTTACTTCTGACGCTGTGAAGTGAGATAGGTTTGTTTTATATGAAATGCATTCTACAAAAAGAAGTTCCTTGCCGGTTTCATTAGCAGTATGAAAATCATACCCATGTCCAACATTTGCATCAAGTAAATCACAAAGCAGTATTTTTAGGCAGCTGGATTGCTGTCAAAAATATATGCAAACCACTCAGTTATAATTTATCATTTAAAATCAGTAGTCAAATTATAGCTTAGAGTCCTTAACAATGCCTTCCAGACAGCTGGGGATAATATTTGGCAGCAACGGCTAACTGATTTCCACTTAGTATTCAGTGCACTTCATATTTCAAATCAGCGTATAAAATATTTATTTAGCACATTATATTAAGGTATATGCTGAGGTATGCGGGAGACTAGTTACAGAATTGAAGATCAGAGGTTTCTTAATCTTACTATTCTGTTTTTTGAATAAAACATTGCAGTACTTTCTTTTCCTCACAAAGTGTATTATGTTGGTAAGCCATGACACTGAGGAAGGATGAATCAAGGTGACTGAGGAAGGATGCATCAAGGTGAATTAATTTTTTTCACACTTTCATTAATTCTTTGTTGACCAGGTTAGTCCATCTGGGTTACTTGCCTCTTTTCAAGGAATACTAGAGGTGGTATTTATACTACTAGGGGAAATTTGGCCAGGGCAACAGGGAACCTCTCCTACTCTTTTCAAAAGGTGCCATGGGGTATTTTATATCAACTCATACTACCACCAATTCAAGCAAATGGGACTTCTGTTTAACTTCTCATCCAAAGGAAAACATACTCAGGAGTGCAACAACCTACTTATGCTGCAGCAATCCATCTACCTGGTGAAGGAATAGAACCCACAGCCTTTTGCAGCAAAAGCAAGAGAACTACCTATTGCACCGGTGACACTTACTGTAGTTTGTATCTTCTTTTCAAGACCTGATTGTTAATTTGTTGCTTTATAACTCATACTTTTACATAACTTCCACAACCTTCCAGTTCCTGTCCATCTACCTTGAAATATCCCAGTCCTCTCTCTTCAAAATGATGTCACTGATCTGATCCTTGAATAAGTATTGCATCTGTTTCTTGTTTTCCCTTTCCTTTCTCTCTGTCATAGAGTATATTCCCCACTGTTATAAGATTCTTTCTGTATTTCACATTCCCTTTACAATTTTTGATAACCTTTCCCTAGACACTCCCATTAAAGCTGATGTCTGTTATTAGGAGTTGTGTCTATATTAAAATGCTGTTTTTGAATTGTTACATATGTTTAACTTTTTAAATGGACGATCATGAGTTTGAGCATATGAAATTCGACTATTTAAAAAGTCGTTCACATGAGAAAGATATGTTCAAAGATAAGCAATTGCAATTATCAAATTTTTCTTGTTGGAAGGTTTTTGTGAAATGAAAATGAAATCCCTTTCAAGGTAATTAAATATTAGTAGATGTCAGAGAAGTAAGCATGTCCTTCACTTTATAGATGTGCACATTTTAAATATCACCTCAGCTTCATCTAAGTAATAAAGTTGCACACCAAATCCAGTCAACAAACAGACTGCATTATGATAAAGTCCAGGGATTTCAAGCAGATGACATCTAAGCTAAAATGAGGATCTGTCAACTTCATCATTGCCTGAGAACTGTTTGAATTTAAAACTAATTCTTTGTTTTCAGCATCATATGGCCTAAATCTCTACAAATCTGTCATTCTGTTATACATTTGATTTAATTTTACTTTATTTATATTTATTTATTTATTTTTATTTATTAACATTTATTGACAGGGAAAGTCCACTGTGTCAAAGTAACTCATTTTCAGTGGAGGCCCAGTTAGAAAAGCTCCACAAAACAATTACAGTTATGACAAAAAAATAGTACAGAGGTTACATATGTTTTAGAAAATTGTCTTTTGAAAATTACAATTTTAACAATATTAGTAAGCAAAAAGTTTCATGTGTGACAGGACAATTTCATCTGTTATGAGTTAACATTAGAATTGGACATTGTATAGTTAGAGAATTAGTCAAATAAATGCAGAGAACATGTTATAGTAGATGTCTAAGGATATACTTGAATTTATATCAGAATGCTAATTCTAATATTAATACTAATTCCCAGTTCATTAGTCATTGCTCTCCATTTTGTATTGTTAGCAGAGTTTTTGCTATTAAGCTACACACAATCAGTAACATAGCTATACTTGCTGGGTACAGAGATAATCAGTGCATGAAAGTGACTAACCCCCCCCCCCCACTGAAATATTCATCAGATTTTCACTTGTGAAGGGTACATCACATTACATATACCAAAATGTTGGCAAATGTTTGAAAATTAATAACTGAATATATTTAAAAAATGGTATACAGTGACCTAGAGGCTTCCAGCTATCTGGTACAATGTACATATATATATATATATTTTTTTTTATTTTTTTTTTTGTGGTGGAGTGTCAAACAAAATATTTGATGTCCAGGCACCATCACTATAGGAAAGGTTTGGAGGTACTGTTCTATGAACTTTAGCTCTGCTGGGCAGCAATGGTCTAACAGTAAAAAATAAATCTTCCTACAGTCTGTTACAGACCTGTGCAATTAATATGTTAACCAAGAGACTATTCATAATTCAGTTAATTTCACAGCTGGTAATCAGTGAAATACCCATCTCCAACCAAGAATTAAGAAAGTAGTCAATTTAAAAGTCTTTTTTCCTGAACCAAAAACATTTTTCAGACTAACTGCAACTTCCAAATGATTTGTTGCAAACCGTTATCATGAATGCCTAACCTTATTGCCATTGCATAAAGTTAGGACCCATAACTTTGGCCAAGCATTTCATTGTGCTCATGATCCGTAGAAAGTAGGCATCTGATAATGATAATGTTTCCAAGACAACTTATTACCTTGAAAAATGGCCTGCCCTAAGCAATATATTACATATCCACTCCACTAACAGAGCTGTCTGCTCTACTGACATAATCTCTCAATTCATAAAGCTCACAGCAAAGCAGGAAATACTTTTTACCCCAATTGCATTTCAGAATCCTCAAACTCAATTCTCCATCCAATTAGACTCTTTAACTAAGCATATATCTTCAAAGGGGTCTATGTTAAAAGATTGACTTTTTAAATAGTCAAATTTCATATGATCAAACTCATATAATCCACTGTTTAAAAAGTCAAATGTATACCTATTTGCTTAAGCAGCAGATGGTCCTGAGATCGCTGTATACTGGGGATCGGGAAACAAGCCCTTTTTCTCATTGTAGTGTGATCTTGGAGTTGGTATATATAATTAATAGGGGTTGTGGTAGTGCGGGGGGGGGGGCTTGTCCCCCTGCTAAAATACTGTTTTTGATATTTTACGTATCTTTGACTTTTTCAATAGATAATCATATGAAATTTGACTATTTAAAAAGTCAATCATTTATTGTTTTGTGGAGCTTTTCTCTCCAGGCCTCCATTGAAAAAGGACCCGTGTCCAGTTGCAATTTCCCGGTAAACAAATGTAAACAAACAAAACAAACAAACAATCATATGACAAAGATCCATTCAAAGATAAATTGAAACTGTTCCTTCTTGACTCCGGGCTATGACTCTACTATTCTCAAGGCTAAATTGTTCCAGAAATATCTTGCCTATGTGCACATACTTGTCTGTAATTTTCACTTCTCTTTTATTTTTCTGCCTTCTACTCTTCTTTTAACAAAAATGCATATAATTATATCTTAGCCAGTGCTAATTGTAAAACATGCTTGTTTATTTCATAATTATCTGTTTTACTTGTCATCACTTTGAATGTAATGCTACTAATGTTACCTGAGTATTCTGTACTTTGCATAAGTACTGCTGTAAATAATACTTGTGGAACTTTGTATGTAATGTTAGTAAATGTTACCTTAGTATTGTGCATCTTGTGTATGTACTACTGTTATTATTTTTCATGGAGCTGTTTTCCCCAGATCTCTGCTGAAAAGGGATGTGTTTGCCCAGTTAGACTTTTCCAGTAAATAAATAAATGCATACATACATACATACATACATAAATGAAAGTATTAATAATTCCATTCCTCCTTCATTATACAAAAGGCACAGTACTTTCTTCCATAACGAGAGCCATTCTTTTCTATATCCATTTCATATTTAACTCAGCAATGCTTCCTGCAGAATCAAACTGAGCAACAATTACTTTTGCATTGGGCCTTCTAATGTAAAAACGGTAATCTAAACAACATAGTTCACTTACTAACCTATAAAAAAGCAGCTGGAAATGTGGGGAACCCCAAATCTCTTTAAAAGAATCCCCAGTAAACATTGCCAAGAAAAAGTGTGAATGGTACAGAAAACATTTACATTTCTGTTGCAGTCTCCTGTTTCGTTCCGTCAGAAAGAACCAAGAAGATACCAAGAATTTCAAAGAACATCAGAAATTATAATAATTTTAACTGTACATATATTCTAGATAACTGAGAGGATTACATTTCAAGTCTTTGAATTCTACTGACCCTTTCAATGAGAACTACGTAATAAATATATGAGCACAACACAGAAGAACTAATTAGAATGCTGAAGTATTGTATAATTTACTCACCCAACTGAAATGGAAAGGTGTCTAAAATGGTTTACTATCATAATATGGAATGGCACTTACAGGAAACTGGGATGGTCGAATGTGTGTATCAAAATTTCCGTAATGCCAAACTGAAAGTGTTCAAATTTACTTAAGCGAACGTGAGTGCTCATTCATTGATATGAGATCGACTTTATGAATAGAGATCGCGGTACAGTGCAGATCAGGAAATTTACCCTTTTCCTCACTATAGTGCGATTTCGGAGTTGGTATATATAATATGCTGGGGCTAAATGTAAATGCAAACATGGAATTTTGATTTTGGAAGTTGGGGAGTTGAATGTTGAACATTGTGGTTATCATGTTTGACATGCTGACAGTTCGACATTACCATTTTCAAGGTACTGTTTCAAATATTTTAGCAAAAAATTTTGTGCATTTCAACATTATGATAGTAAACCATCTAAAATCTCTTAGGAATAATTGAAAGGTATAGCCAACACCCAAGCCATACAGAATTAACTTTTCACCCAGACAAACTAGGCAAGACGGGCAAATGTCACAGCATGAAGAAACAGGGATTCAGGGCAGCCATCAATGAATGGGCTTAACTTGGTCGTGGACTCTTTAGGAAATATACATTTTTGTTTCATCTGAAAGTCTGCACCAAGGATTTTGTATGTCAGGTGTACAGACAAGAAAGTATGAAAAACCTTATCTGGTACCTCAGGATATAGTAAATCTAAATGACAAAGTGCGTGCCTCTTTCAATTTTCTCTTAAATCAGGTTCAGGTAATCCTGTTCTGCCATGTTGAGTACATTTCAGCATCCAACTTAAGGGACAAATAAGGTACTATAAAATTCCTATTTAATCACATCCAATGCCTGCCTCCTGGGATAAGCCTACACAGATCAATATGAATTAAACATGGCAATATTTTATTAAGTCCATAGCCAGTTTTATACACCAATAAACCCTGCTGTCACTGGAAGAACCCTGCTCCTAAGGGCCCCCAACCACATCAATTTTCCTTAATTTGATATTTTGTTACAGGTTTGTCAAACCAACAAAAGCCTCAGCAGCAGTTTTGTGAACTTAATAAACCAGATGGGTAATAATAACCCACAAGATGAAGAATTGTAAGGATTGTCACTGCTTCTTCTTTAAAATTCAAAGATACCGCTAGTTGTAGTGACAGTGTTTTGTCAAGTAGCAGGATTCATAATTACATTAAATGTTTTAACACTGACATAATGCTTGTGACTTAGTTAAATCCTGCTGTTTGGCATTCTCTTCACTAAAACTAACATTATAACTGGCATTAGACACCTGCAATAAATATGACTATGGGGCTTCCTTAATTATTATACACAAAAACTTTCCAAAGAAGAAAACTGGATAAAAAACACACGAAGGAACATAGCAGATGTACTACAAGATGAAAATGTCCTTGATCATCCTTAACTATGTGGGGCCCACAAAACCTGTAGGTGATTAGGGGAAAATGAGGAGAAAAAAGATAATTCACTCTCAGATTATGCACTTTATCAAAGGGTTGTGACAGACCTCATTAGGGTAAAGCCAGTAATCAGTGGATGAACACGAGCAAGGTAAGTAGTAAAGACTGGCTGATTTCAATTCGTACATGGGATTTTAAGAAGATCAGATGCTTCTGAGTTTCAGGGATGATTCTCTCCTTCAGTTTGTTTTATAAATACAGGCAGAACGCCAAATTCTATAACTTTCAACTTCTTTGCTCAGCCAAAAATAATGAAGGAATAATCGTTCAAAATCAGGAACACTTAAATTACTCTAATTGTCTTAAAAATGTAATAGAATAACAAGCTTTGCATCAGCATGCATTTTCTGGGGTCTATTAGTCTCCAGACACACAGTCTGCATAAATGCATTTTGACATGGACTTAATTGTGGCCTCTCCCCTCAACCCCCACCTATTCAAAAAACAGCCCTGCTCAAAGATTGGTACAGAAGGTTGCTGTAGCTTGGGGGTAGTCTGGGAAAGGAGTAGTCATTATTTATTTAATTTTCTTCACAAACAAACCACAGAGGTGTGCACAAGAGGTAATTATAGCATGTGGTGGGGTTACGGACAGTGTGGTCATTTGATCATTATTTGTTTTATTTCACCCATAGACTTCAGAGGTGTGCAAAGAAGGTCATTATAGCTTATATAGGGGCAGGAAAATGTCCTGGAAAATCAGTTTGGAATATGTTACTATTGTCATTGCTTTTTCTCACTTTCCTCACAATCAAACATCAGTCACATCGACATGTGGCTGTCTTTCATGGACAGGGGTGAGAAGAGGTCATGCTATGTATATGTATGACAGCAGTTACTTGCAATACATGACTGTGGCCATTTGTGCCTTTGTTTTCATCTTAATCTAAACACCAGAGGAATACATGAATGGTGGCTATTATTTTTTGTGGGGTAGGAAATCAGGCAGTATTCCTAGAGAGGTTAGGACTATCTATTCTTTCAAACATTTGTCTTGTCAGTTTATTGTGACCTTCTGTTTTGTCAGTTTGAACAGTAAACCATTTCTTTCTTGAATAAGACTGAATTTCTTTTCTTATTTATGATTTTTGTTTATGCCACCACTCGATCAAAAGGTTAGGAAAATGCTTTAAAATTTATCTCATATCATCTACATCTCTATGATATCTAGGGCTCCCAAGATCCCCTACTTAATTTAATTTTCTCACACAGTTAATATTGTGCTGTCTTGACCATTTAAGGTGTGTTGAAAGGATGCAATGAAAAGTAAAGTTGAACAGTAACACACTGAATTTCTTTTTAGTCATATTGTCTTTTTTGGTCATCAGCAATGAAAACAATCAGCCCACCATGGATGAAAAGGTTGTTTTAAAAAAACTCTAAAATGCACTTCAGAGCACCTAGAAAGCCATGCCTTCTGGAAAAAGTTGAACAGTAAAGCAAAATATGAGAAAGGGGAAAAAACAAGTTGTGTGTTGGTGAGGTGATTCAGTAGGCAGTGGGGGGATGGCATGGAGACATTCACCTAGGACACCATTTCACCCAAGATTGGCCCTGTATATAGGGATGTTTTAAGGTAACATCATTCCAATGAAATGCATCATTATGAATGCCCATCTGTAAGATGGGCCCACAAGGTGTGGTACCTAAACCTGTCATAATATAAGAGCACTGTAGCTACAGTTCAGTGTACTCCAAAATTCTACCACACAAGGTCATAAGGTAATTTATTTTTATTTCAGAAAAAAAGAGAGTTGCAATATATGTATGCTCTTTCTTTAAAATTATTGTTGCGACTAGTATGTTGGTCATGTAGTGTAGTTTTCTGTGTACCTGACCACTTCAAGAATCACGTGATGAGGAGATTCAGACATTTGTGTGAAGGGGCAAATCAAGCCTAAAACTAAGAATAAACCTCCAGAAATAGGGACATCCTAAATCATGCCTGAAAATAGGAACATTCCTCTAAAATAGAGACAGTTGTGAGGTTTGCTTTGCAGGGTGAACTTAACTGCTTAGAAGGGGTGTTGTCAACAACAGGGTGATACCAAGTTTGGACGACTTCAAGGGTCCCCACAAACTGACACTTGCTGGAGGCCCCATAAATGTTAACATTGGCCCTGATGAAGTCATTAGTCTTTTTGGTCGTAGACAATTTATTAACTGGTTTTCATGACTATGAAGGCTAATTAAGACCCAAACAAAGCAGTAGCGATGTTTCCATCACTCTCTTTATTTTCATTTGTCGTTATTTGTGAGTAATATCAGTAGGTTTTCTCAAAGAAGACAATAGGATCCTTCCGTATTTAAAGTATGCAAACAAATGATGGCAACAGACACACAAGCATTAAAGAAAGCAGCTCTTGAACACCAATGGACATTGAAAGTCCAATGGCCAAACAGTTTCTGGTACAACAACAGAAACAGTAAATGCACACATTTATTTATTTTTCTTTATGTTTGGTAATTCAGTGAGTGAACTAATCCATAAAAATATTGCTTTCTGTCATGACATTGCAAAAGGCATAAGCTGTACAAAAGAGGACCCACAATATTTACAACTGCATAGTTTATACATTCAGAACAGATTAGGCAAGAGGTTACAATGTTACATGTTTAGAAACAAAAATGCAATACAGTATCCAGAGTGAAGCAATCGATGAGACCAGATTCTCTGCTTACAACATAGTAACAGTCTGAATTAAACATGTCTCTTAATGCCCTCACAAGTAAGTTAGTTAGTTGAAAAGTTCAAGATTTTCAGACTAATAAAAGTTTCCTAAATGAAAGGGTAGCCTTAGATGAAAATAATTACCACTAGTAGAAAATAGATAGGAATAAGAGAAACAACCACAACAATGAAGGGAGGGAGTTTACAGATAAAGCATGCGAAGAACTGAAGAAAAGCTGTCATAATGTAGGCAATACCTGCTGCCATCAATTTTACAATACTGAGAAAGCAAGTTGACAATATATTGACAACTGCCAACATGCAATCATTCAAGCTGCAGATATCTGGGGACTGGAGGTATTACAGTAAGCTTAAATCTAGAAGGGAAGAATGTAGATGTGATAGTTTTCCCTTAAATTTGGATAGGTTATTAATAATTCTAAATACATTATGAAAAGATTCCCAGGAGAAGGTACTAAGAAAAGGCATGCATACAGACACACACACACACACACACACACACACACACACACACACACACAAACACACTCGCACACATATACCCCTTAACATCTTGTCTCTGGACATTAACTTTGAAGCTGAGGTGATAGGTGCAAGGAGACTGTAAAGTTTAGGGTAACAGGAAAGGTACAGGCGCTTGAATAGAAACAGTATAGTGGTTCAGAGAGCCATGTGGTACATCAGTAAACAGCTAATATACTGAAGGGCTAAGCGCTGATACTCCAACTGTGAGAGGTGACATATAAAGCTTCAAAACATATTAGAACTTGAACAGCAGGTCAGTTTCTATCACAGGAAGTCTGTACTCAGATTGAAGGATGAGTATACCCTTGCCAAAAATAATTGTTCCCTGACTAGGAAAACTGGCAATCTTGTTAGTAAAGGAAAGCTGTAAAGTGTTTTCTTTTTATTTATTTGAAGCAGCAAAAAATTTTGGAGAGGCTATGTGTGAGTCATGCATTCCAAATTAACTAAAATGTTTAAAAAGGGTTGTGAAGATTGCTAAGGATATGCCAACCACTATAAACTGATACAGGTCTTAGTGAACACCATAACTTTAGTTTTCATGAGGTGTAGAACAAGCAGATTGAAGAGCAGCTAGTTGTCCCGTTATTGGTGTCATACTGTAATATGTCTTTATATGTGAAAATTAGAGGGCTTGGTAAATGACTAGAATATGTCGGCTATGGTGGTGCAGTGGTTAGCATTGTTGCCTCACAGCAACAGGCTCTCTGGTTTGTTTCTCGGCTGGAGTGCCTTCTATGTGTTTCCGCATGTTCTACCCATGATCAACTGAAATTTAAAAGAAATGCAGGTAGGTGCGTGCGTTTATGGGTGTGCCTTCTCTGAATGTTGGGCACCAGTCCGGCAACTCGACACTGTAAAAATCATTGTCAATCATAAGTGGACTGGAGATCTGCTGTGGTGACCCCTAACCGGGAAAAGCCGAAAGACTTCCGGTAAATGACTAGAACATCAAGTACATATAAGACTGATCTGAAATAAGGAAGGTCAGACATAATAAAGTTAGTTGACAAAAAAAAGGGCTAGAACAAGCAGAAGCATAGCTGGTTTAATCAACACACTGGGCTGGTACTATGAAACAGCAACTCACTACCTAAGTTCTTCAATTGAAGAGCAAAAAAGAAAAAAAAAATCACTTCACTGTAATAAACTGATTGATTCATTGTAAATGATCAGCTTATTACAATTACATCCTGCCTGCACTCAGTGCTAGGTTTTAGTTAAAACATTTTTTTTTTCCTTTTAAACTATAGCAAATTGTATGCTACAATATAGCAAGCGGTTTGCTACAGTTTCGACCACAAACTGAGCACTACACAGCTCAGGTTTGACGGCAAATGTAATACCAGCTTTTAAAAGCTGGTATTGTATTAAAGAAAGACTGGCGGATCGTGCTCCCAACACTTTATACCTGGGGTAGTTGTTGCTCTTGTCTCCCCCTAGCTATGCTGCTGTTAGGAAGTACAGATTCAAGAAGAACACTATAAATCAAGATTTTAGAGTCGGAGAAACTATTTCTAACATTGATTTAAAAGACACTCTCAAGGTGAGTTAAATATGCAGGTGTGAAGTTCACAGCCCAGTAAAAACAGAAACAGAAGTTAATTATTTATAAGTCTGAATGTTTTATTAGTTCTGCAAAGACAGCATCAGTAAGTTCCCCACTGTCCACTCCTTGAAAAATATTACCATAAAGATGCCAAGGCCAATCATTATAGGATGACTACATCCAAAGCCATGCTCGTTTCTGGACAATGAAGTACTTTTAAGAAATACACTGCTACATTTCATGTTAAATAGCCTTTTCACCTATTTTAGTAAGTCTTTGACAATATACCAGTTCAATAATTTGACTATGGTAATTTCCACTTTCCACTTAATTATATGAACATTTCTTTCTTTTTAATTTTTTATTCAGTTTTTATCAACAATCACAGTGTAACAACACAAATACATTATTAAAACATAACAAATAGAAACTATTTACAATTGTTCACATCAAAGTGTTTGCTAAGAATTAATACAAATATTGTTAGTATTTTTCAAGTAAATCACTCATTTCCATGCACTATATTGATGCGTGTTGTTAGGTGCTCTCATCTTAATGGTTAGCAATTCTTGCTTGCATACACATTTTGCTAAATTTATAAATTCAGAGAATAGTATGATATTTTTACATTTCCAATTTAAAGTAATAACTTTCCTTGCTATCACTATAATTGACCATAAAAGAGACACTTTGTTTTTGGAATAACTTCTGGAACTGGAACATTAAACAATATTAATGAGTTCATTATTATACATTTATCTGACCACAATGCTTGCAAACAATGTTAAACTCTTTCAAAACAAAGATATTATTTTACATTCATATGTAGCCAGTCTACTTCTATATTATTCTGACATCTCCAACAATCAACATTTGATATTTTATTATTGCAACCTTATGAGGAGTTATAAAAGATCTATGCAAACATTTCCAAGTAAATAACTTCCAGTACAGTGAAGAAGATGTTTTGTTTGTCAATATACATAATAATGTTTTATTCACCTCAGAAAACTCTCCAGTAATCTCTGTAGAGTAATCCCAAAATTTTACTTCTACAAAGGAGCAATCCATTCTTAATATCCTACATATTTTTGATAGATATGAGGGGGAATTCAATAAAACTTACACAATTTTTTTTCCGTGTACACATCACACTGAGAAAAGGTTTAAGATTCAGTAAACTCTGCTTAGCAGCACACAAACATGAGCAAACGGAAATTTCCATGCAATACAAATTTTGGCTTAAGTAGCTGAATTACATGGAAATTAGCCAAGTGGAGTGATCCAACAAGCTGAAAGGCATCTGTGTCAGTAGTGTACTTGGAAATTTTCCATGTACAGGAGTCTACACTGAAAGAAGGGGATGTAAAAGTCCACAAATATGGATGTAATTCCTCTGAAAAGGTAAGATCACATACATAAATGTGCAAAACATACATTATGGATGTCTGAAAATGGTAGGGAGTGTGTGAAATTAATATTTTTTTAATAATTTCCACATTTGCACTATGCATCACATTGTGCAAACATGCTTAACATAAAAATAAAAAAATTGTAAAATAACACTTATAATGTACGTCACAGAAATGTACTGTAAGACCTTGCATCAGGACTATATAATGGTGTATTTGTGCTGTTATCCAGCTTACATGGATATGAACCATGTAGTTTCCAGGCTGTCAGCACAAATATTATGCAAATGATGTGCAAATGGCTTGTATTTCGTGAATCGCTAAAAGGAACAGCCTTTAGGCTCCTTCATGGTTGTTATATTCCTACTGGATGTGGATGATATCGGGGGGGTGTGTCATGTACCTTTCTGGACATTTTGTGCTCAGTGTGCCTGTTTGCACATGGTGCCACTTGCTGCAAATAGTTTGGGTGTAGCTTAGCATGTTTGCGCGAGCAGACCACCCACATCACAGTCATGTTGTAGCTAGCTATGAATAGAAACCAGATATATTCAATTAATAATATATAGTTTTGTTTAAGCTATGCTGCCCGACATTGCACACAGCACCATCTTATGCAATAAACTAGGGCCTTTAAATCGTGTCAATTATATCCTAAGCAGGTGAACTGCATCATAATTAGCCAATCCCACATGATGCGCCTACACCACAACAGTACAAAGTGCGCATACTCCCTACATTCTGATTTTTCCCTCAATACTCTGAACCATTGGAGTAGAGACTTTTAAATTTTAACTGAGATAATGTTAGGGACTGCTGCAGCTATTCTACATCTGCTGAAGTCAATGCTGCTGCTGCTGCTGACAATAGACCTAGGCTTTGAAGGAGAAGAGTGTCCAGGTACAGGGTAACCTTCCAGGAGCTACTTGGGCTGGAGATTGTAGAGCTCTACAGGGTGGACAGGGACATATTACAAGAACTCAGTGAGCTGTGCCACCCTCAACTCAGACCCAGAGCTAACAGAGAGGAACCCATTCCAATGGAAACTAAGGTATGAGTAGACCTTAGAATACTAGCTACAGATACTTTTCAAAGACCAGTGGGAACATGATGGGGGTGTCACAGGCATCTGCATCCAGGATACTCCACCAATACCTGGATGTTATGCTCCCATATGCCAGGGAGCACATATATTTTCCCCTTTCCCCTGAGGTGAAAGTCAGCAATATGCAACTCTTCTACCATGTAGCACACTACTCTGAAGTACTGGGTGCCATAGATTGCACTCATGTATACAGTAAGGCACCACCTGGTCAGCAGGGTAGAATCTACGTTAACCGCAAGGGATTCCACTCCAACACCTGCCAAGTCATGTGAAATGCCCAGGGGATTATCATGAATGTGTGTGCTGGCAGCCCTGGCAGTTATCATGACTCCCATATCTGGCACATATCACAGCTGTACCGGATGTTTGCTAGGGCCAATTACTGGGGGTAGCTGGCTACTCCCTGGAACCGTGAATGATAACACCCATCAGAAATACACATACCCATGAAAGAAAGCCATAATGAGGCACATGCACAAACTAGGAACATCACAGAGCATGTGTTTGGGCTTCTGAATTCACAGTTCTGGTGTCTCAATATTTCTGGTGGAGTCCTGCAGTATAGTCTAGCAACATGTGCACAGATATTCATAGTATGTGCTATGCTCCACAATCTAATCCTGCAGAAACAGCTGCAGCAGGATCAGCAAAGGGAAGGGATACGCAGCCCCCCACCAGTGCCTAGGTCACTACAGCCACAGAAACAGGAGGACTAGGGGGAGGAACCCCCTATTGATGTCCCTCTAGGTAGATGTAAGCATGCTCAGTTTGCCATGTCTTTGGCTAAGAGACAATGCGTAGCACATTCACTGACATCCTAGGGATGTAGAGACTAACAACTTACTCCTACTCGCATACACATATTAAAATTGCTGCCAGCCAACTCACACATCCTGTACCGATCCATGTATTGGCTGTGTACTGCTTGCATCAGACAGAGTCAGCCCTGAACTACAGTTGTGTTAACTGCTGCATTTGTAAGGTAAATCCATAATCTGCACAGTTGTTTTATGGATTATTATGGTATGTCATTGTAGCAATGGATCGGGTAAATTATGCAAGTAAATATAGTGGGTTATTTGGACAGAAAAGACATCCACATGGGAATACAGATACCCATTCCACTATCACATCTCCATTTGTAATCAGTAGGCCTCATGTATCAAATATTCATGCATTTTAATTGAATCAGATTACTGGTACACCATTCAAGGGAGATGTTAGAAACTGAGGTTGAATGATAGACTAGTGTGCATCCTAGCAGAACATGGGTTTTGTTCCCCCACCCCTCAAAACAGCAGCTTCTCCTTGAAACTGCCATAACAGTAACTCATCTATGCTATATGAGCATTTGACGCAGTTAGTATGCCACACAATCTCAGGATAATAATATACAATTGGATCTTACATTGTATGTGTTAGGTAACTGAGAACTAGCAATGTACATATTTATGCAAGTAATTCTGTGATGAACGATCCCCTTCCTATGAAGCAGGTTCAGTGCCTAAGGCAGTTAGCTTGTGTGGTGGTGTTCAGGGTTCTAATCCAGAGATATCCATATATTGTGTTTTACAGACTGTGACTCTTTGTGTGCTATCCTAATATTCACCTCTTTCACATAGTAATTACACATTTGCGTATTGCACCTCATATCTAAGACCTATTTAAAAACTCTTAACTAATTTGTGTGAAGTGCAGCAGTGCAGAAACAGGTTCAGAGGTCACACTGTGTAACAAACATAATCCTGGTCTGAAGTACAGTTAGGTGTTGGCTGGAGTCAGTTTATAGAGCAGTAAGTCTCTGATGTAAGCAATGTGCCTCCCACTTGCACACTGCTTAGCAATGCACAAACAATCCAAAATTGCTACTGTGCATGCTCATACACATAGTTAAACAGACCACAAATCCATTGCTCCTCACACAAATTATTTTAAAAATTGTTATATATATATATATGTATATATATATATATATATATATATATATATATATATATATATATACATATATATATATAAGTATATATATATATATATATATATATATATATATATATACATATATATTTCTCTGTCACTCTCTCTCTTTCTCTCTCCCTCTCTCTTTCTCTCTCTCATAAATAGATGTATATATCAATATATATATATATATATATATATATATATATATATATATATATATATATGTGTGTATGGGAGCCCTTCATTTGTTCGAACTTTCAAATGTTCGAAACTCATATGGCCGACACTATATGAGCGAGCGTTTGAAAGGTCGACAAATGATAGCGGAGATCCCAGTACAGTGCAGGACTGGGAGATTCCCCTTCCTTGAGTGAAAATATTTAAGTAGTGGGGGGGGTGTAGGGGGGCTTTCTCCCCTGTATAACACAGTTTTACTGTGTTTACAGGTTAGGTAAATGTTGCTATTTCAGGATGTCGGTCTTTCGGAACGTCGATCATATGGTGTCGGCCGTATGAAAGCCAGCATTCTGAATGGTCCACATACTGAAGTAGACCTATATATATATATATATATATATATATATATATATATATATATATATATATATATATATAGGTCCACATCTTAATTTCGAAATATCACAATCCAAAGATTCATAAAATTTAACCCATAATCTTGAGGATGTGAAATCTCGAAATTAAGAAATAAAATACAAAGAGGTGCAAAACCATGTTTTTGCAGGGGGGCAAGTCCCCCTGCACCCACCACACCCCCTGTAACTTAAATATATTAACTCTGAGATCACGCTACAGTGAAGAGAATGGTAATAGCAATCGCTATACAGTGCAGAACGTGAAAATTACTGTTCTCTTCACTGTAGCACAATCTTAGAGTTAGTACATTTAAGTTGCAGGCGGTGTGGGGGGCACAGCCCCACTTGGGGTGTGCAGGGAGGCTTGCCCCCTACAAAAACATAGTTTTACACCTATTTTTTTTATTTCTTAATTTTGAGATTTCACAACCTCGAGATTATGGGTTTGATTTGATGAATCTAGGAATTGTGATATTTCGAAATTAAGAAGTAGACACATATATACACATATACATCTCACATCTCTGTCTCTCCCTACATATATAGATAGATAAATCGATAGATATATAGATAGATAGATAGATATACATATCATACACATACACACACACACACACACACACACACACACACACACACGCACACATCTCTCTCTGTGTCTATATCTATATCGATATATATCTATATAGGTTCATAGGCTCATACTAGGCTATCTGCTTTAGGGCATTTATAAGCCTAGCCAGAGTGTGTTTGGCTTTCGCCACCCCTTGGAATGAGGATACTGTGCCCATTTAGGGTTTAGTTTACTGCGACTCTGTCTAGCAGTGACACAGAGATGACCCCTGGGGTAAACCTACGATCTCCCATCCACTCGTCGAGATTTCTCTTGAAGAGAGTCAGTGAGGGGCTCTGCCTAACATGGACTGGGATTCTGTTCCAGAGTGAGGGGAGCCTCTGGGTTATGAATCTGTCCCTCCAGCATGTCCTATTTATTTCTGTGTTGAGGTTCAAATCACTCGCTCTTGTGGCTCTGGTGGATTTGGATTTTCTGAGGTGGAGCATGTCCACTAATTCCGGATTGGACATAGCCTTGTACGTCAGGCATAGATCGCCTCTGAGTAGGCAGTATGTGACTGACTAGACCTGGAGTTTCTTTAGCCGGGCAGCATATGGCATATGTTTGAGACCCTTGATCCTCTTGGTGAGGTACTTTTGGGGTCTTTCTAACTGCTGCAGGTGTCGGGTAAAGTACATCCCAAATGGGGCATTGTACTCAATTATGGGCCTGATAAGGGAGGAGTAAAGGGGCACAATGACATCTCTTGATCTAGATGTGAATCCTTTCATGATAAGGTGGGCAATATAGAAGGTCTTTCTAACCACTTTGGCAATGTGAGTGTCGAATGAGAGGTTACTGTCAACTTGGGTCCCTAGGTCCCTGATTACTTTTTCTGTACTTAATGGATTACCACCTATGTGGTAATTTGTGGGTACTTTGTTCTTCCCAAAGGGTATGACTATACATTTTTTGGCGTTTAGTTTAAGGCCATGGCTCTGGCACCAGTTATCCATTTCTATGAGACCTTTTTGAAGGATGCTTGTGTCCGCTGGAGAGTCAATTATGGCATCCAGTTTGCAGTCATCTGCGAACCTGGTCATCCACAATCCTCCTATGTTAGCTTGCACCTCAGAAAAATAAATGCCGAACACGAGAGGTCCCAGGACCGAGCCCTGTGGGATGCCACTTGTGACTGGTTTAGAGTCTGACATGGCTCCAGCAATTCTGACCTTGTGGGTTCTGTCCTTGAGCCAGTTTGCAACTCATCTTATGACATAGAGGTTTACATTTAAGCTGGTGAGCTTGTCTATGATGCCCGAGTGGGGTATTGTGTCGAAGGCTTTTGCAAGGTCTAGGTAGGCTGTGTGAACTGCCTTACCCTCATCAATGGCCTTAGTGACTGTTTCAAAGAAGTCGACCAGGTTCAAGAGGAAGGATCTGCCCTTGACAAAACCGAATTGGGTAGGATCCAATGTCTGTAGGTCCCCAATGTCTTTGTTTATGAGTTCCATAATGATCCTCTCCATAGTTTTGCAGACCAGGCTTGTCAAGCTTATGGGGCGGTAATTTCCAGGGTCCGTAGAGGCACCTCCTTTGTGGAGTGGGACCACTGTTGCTGTACGCCATTCTTTGGGTACATATCCTGTAGTAAGGCTAAGATTAAACAGCAGCCTTATGTGCGGGTTTAGTTCTTCTTGGAGTTCATGTATCACGCAACCCGGGACACCGTCTGGTCCCATTGATGCTGTGTTTTTTGCTTTGGAGAGGGCGGCTCTCACCTGGGCATCTGAGATGTCAGGGAGGCAACACTCTACTGGGATAGATATTTGTCCTTTTGTGGGGGGGGGGGATTTGCACTGAACCTGTCTGCCAGTATGTTGGCAATGTCTGTGGGTTCAGTGTATTTTTTGTCATTTTGGACTAATTCTGAGCATATCTGGGAGTTTCCACCCAGGTTTCTAACATAACTAAAGAAGGCCTTGTGATTGTCTTTAGTGTCTTGTGCAATTTTTCTCTCAAAGTTGGCCTTGGATGATTTTATGAGTGATCGTAGTTTTTTGCTAGTACTGATCAGAGATGCCTTCCCTTTTAGGGATTTTGCTCTATCATGTAGTAGCTTCCTCCTTCTGTTGTATATATTATTAATGGCTGGGGTCCACCAGACAGGATGCCTGCCTTTGGGGGAATGGGTCTTGGTTTTATTTGGGATTGCATGATCCATGCATTCCTGAAGGTGTCCATAGAATGCGTTTATATTGGATTCAGCGGAGTGGGCTGTGGTTTCCACTGGCCCTGGGGCCTTGAAGGATGCCACTTCAGTCTTAAGAAGTGTGAAGTCAGCTTTTGAGAAATTCTTCACTGTGGTCTTCTGTGCTGGGGGTGGGGGCGGGATGTGGATTTCCATTGAGATTAATTTATGGTCTGATCTCACCAATGAGGGGTATACTTCTGGTGTGGAGCATTGTGTCCCCATGTTTGTGATGATCAGGTCTAATATGTTATCCCCTCTTGTGGGAGTGGTGACTAGTTGTTCCATAGCATTTGAGTTTATGAATTCTAGGAACCTTTGGGCTAGGGTGTTGGGGCTTGAGTAATGCTCCCAGTCTATGTTTGGGTAGTTGAAGTCTCCCAATATGACGGTGTTTGGAGAGACATTCATATTCTCCATTGTCTTTAGGAAGGGTGAGTGGGGTTCCTGAGTTTGAGAGGGTGGTCTGTAGCGTGCTACAAACTGTAGAGCAGTTTTGCCTACGGTTAGTTGCACATGGATGGTCTCCGAAGCTTCGTGCATTGCCACTAACCTGGAGGTGTGGGTATCTTTGATGAATATGGATACTCCCCCTCCTTTTGTGGTTCGGTCCAAGTTTTGGGGCCGGAAAGCATGATATGATGTATAACCTGGTAGTGCTGGGGTGCTCTCGGGGGCCTTGAACCAGGTTTCTGTCACTGCACAGATATCGATGTTCTCCATACTGAGAAGGGCTTCGAGAGCATGCATCTTGAGGTTTAGACTTCTGGCGTTGAGCAGCATTACCCTTAGTTTTTTTCCACTTGTGTTATCTAGGGAGGTGGGTTTGTCTTTTGAGCCTTGCCTAAAAAAGGCACTATGGGGGTGGCAAGAGCCTTAGCCAATATCCGGAAGCCCAGGGGTGACAGGTGCAAGCCGTCCCTTGTGAAGCAGCGTGGCTTGTCGAGCATGTCATCCCAAGCAGACAGACATTGGATCCCCCTAGAATGACACCAGTAATTAAGCCAATTGTTAAAACTGATCATTTTGTCTTTGTACTGTGGCATCGTTCTTGGTGAGGGTAAGATGCTGCTCAAGGTCAGGGTCATACCGGCCTGGGCTACATAATCAGAGAGCTCCTCTATGTCTCTTTTCATGTAGTCCAGGGAGGTACGTCTCAGGTCGTTCACACCAGCATGGACAATGACTGAGTCATATTTGTACTTGCTTTGGAGTGACCTGAGTGCTTGTGTTATGTGGCGGATTCTAGCGCCCGACAGGCAGCTTACTGTAACCCTCTCCTTGTTCAGCCTGGTGAGCGGGACGTCAGTGTGTCTGACTATAGAGTCACCTATTACAAGTGTATCAGGCATGTTGTTTGGCCTTAAGGGCTGTGACTGTTTGGCACACTGACTTTGTGAATTATGTGTTGCATGTGTTATGTTTTGAGGTAGTGGTTGCTTGGATGTCTGCTTTGGAGGCCTCTGTTGTTTTGGCAGATTTTTATTTAGAGCCTCCGAGTATGTTTTTGTGTGTTTATGTGTTTGGTTTGCAGTTGTGGTAGGTCTATGTGAGACTGGGTTTGTGGTGTGTGTGGTTACCTTCACCTCCTGACTGGCTTTGCCAGCACTGAGTCGAGAGAGCTCAGCCTCCAGTTTGGCTATATAGTTGCATCTCTCACATATATTTGTATTTGTTGGGAGGAGGAGAGGGTTGTCTGTGTACATGAGGCAGTTGTAATATTGCCTCAAGATTCCCAGATTCACCAGCTGAACTGGAGAGGACGCCAGCAACTGACCCTTCGACATGCTAGAATAGTGTAAAGGATTGCTGTGTAACTGAGTCAGAAAGGACCTATAGGGGAATGGGTACTCAAGGGGGTTTTAGGTGAATGTAGTGCTTTCTTTTTTGTTAAAAAGTGCTTTACTTATGTAAAATGCTTTTAGGAGCAAGTGCTGGGATTTTTAGATAGAGAAAAGCATGTTTAGATTGAGAGTTAGAGCAGTTCTAAGGGAAAAACTGAAGAGCAGACTTTGAGGAGCCAGGAATAGTTTACACTTGATTAACCGGCGCTGCCCGATGCTGCGCTATATTCGCGCAAAGGCACGCAAAGCGCGTTAAAGCGGGTTTTATACCAGAGGTTAGAAAGAGCTAGGAAATGGCCCAAAACAGCCAATAAGCTACAAGTTACTGGACTGGAACCACTCCTTAAGGGACAGATAGGCTGCTCAGAGCTCCCCACTCCCACTGGTGAACAAAGAAGCTTCCTCCTATCCAAACAAGGATATGGACAACACAGGAACTATGACACAGCCCAGAGATCAGCAAAATCTGAAGACTGGACTATCCTAGTTCAGTAAAGGTGGAAAACAAGGATTTTTTTTTGTTTTTTTGTTTTTTTTTCACAGAAAAACAGAAAATAGATACAGTGGCAACAGTAAATGCTTTAAATCGGCTAGCGCACTTGAGTGTGTAGCCTACCAGTTAATTTAGGCAAAAAACAAACTTTCAAAGTGCAAAATGTACAGAAAACAAACAGTAATGCAGTAAATCAACTTTGCAGAGCTTATTTAGTTATAGAAACTCACTTTTAGGTGAAATAAAGCAGTCGGAGATAAAAAGCCAAAAAAATAGAGCTATATCTTTCTCTCTCTCTCTCTCTCTCTCTGTATATATATATATATATATATATATATATATATATATATATATATGTGTGTGTGTGTGTGTGTGTGTGTGTATATATATATATATATATATATATATATATACATGTGTGCATGTGTGTGTGTGTGTGTGTGTGTGTGTGTGTGTGTGTGTGTGTGTGTGTGTGTGTGTGTGTGTGTGTGTGTGTGTGTGTGTGTGTGTGTGTGTGTGTGTGTGTTTGTATTGTCTACATACCCAGATCATGGAGAGTAAAGGAGCACTACGACACATATAATATTGGACAAAGGACCAAAAGTAAGAGCTCAACATTAGATAATGCTCTTATAAAGCATTATATATGTGGAAGTGCATAGAATAACATGTCTTGTATTTGGAGGACTATTGGGACATCTGAGCTTTAGGTTTCTGGCAGTCTTCTCTCACATCATGTGCAAATGATGCCACATTTGACAACAATTCACAATTGAATGTGAATCACACATACACTGTCTGTACTCCACCCTCATTAGGCCTATAATTGAGCATAATGCCCCGTGTGGTATGTACCTCTCCAAACACCTGCACCAACTGGAAAGGCCACAGAAATACCTCACAAAGAGAATCCATGGCCTCCAACATCTGTCCTATATGGACAGGCTCAAATCACTATCACTCTACGTGGTATCATACAGATTGCTTAGAGGGGATCTGTGTGTCACCTACAAGGCAATATCGGATTCTGTCCTACTAGAGATGGTCCATATCCATAAGTCTAACTCCTTGCACATTACCAGCTCAACAGATCTAAATCTAATATGCAACATTAACAAAACCTGCTGGAGACACAAGTTTCTCTCCCAGAGGCTGCTCCATCTCTGGAGTAGACTTCCCATACATGTCAAATAGAGTACCTCGCTGACCCTCTTCAAGTGCAACCTTGATGAGTGGATGGGAAACCACAAATTTGTCCCAGATGTTCCGCCTTTGTTTCTCATTGACAGGGGGGAACAGGTGCTGAATGAGGGTTATTTTTTGGAGATAAACTCTTGGCTAGGCTTGTGAGATCCAGGGCCATTAGCCTAGTAACCTCCTATAATCCTATGATCCTATGAAATATGAGTCAAACCAGTGTACTTGTTGCAAACATCTGGACAGTGTAGAGTCATACCATGTCTCCCTAAGACATTATGTGGAAACTTTGAAAATGTATGGCACACTGTATGAATATGTACATGTGTTTGTATCTACACTAGCAAGAACACTGACATTCACTTCAGCCCCCGTGTTTGCTGAATTTTACCACATGTACATCAACAACTGAACAATTTCTGTAATGTATAATGTTGTGTGCTCACTCATCAACAGGGCAAACTGATTTTGGTCACAGGCATGCCCATTCTAATCCAAACAGGCACATATGCCTAAAACAGGTACTGTTGTCACATTGCTAAGCTATTAAACTATTATCTGACTGCTATATCTGACTGCTAGGCTACTAGATCCAGATGACAGTAAGAAGAAATGTGACTCTACAGGCTTCCCAAGCTGTTCAACACAGAGCTTGTTTATGTCCTCTATGATTAGTGGTTAGAGCCCCAGCTTTACATGCAGGTGTTCACGCTTCAAGTACCAAGACCGGCAAGTTATTTTGCAGCTCAGATGGTGTAGTGGTACTTTGCTGTGATTTTAGTGCACAGCATCCTGGGTTCGGAGACTTGGCAGGGCTGATTATTAAAATATTGATGAATGGATGGGTAACAGAAAGTTCACTCCAGGGATCATTCCAGTTGCCCTACTGGATAGGGGTACTGTGAACTAACATCAGATGGCACAGTGCCTGGACAATTTTTTTGGGCTAGGCTTGTAAAGGCTCCAGGGCCATTAGCCTAGTACACACCTATGAGCCTGCAGTCATTTCTAAAGCAGACTTGATGGTACATGCATTAAAGACTGTGCTCTGTAGTGTGTAAGATTAGATAGGTAGGAGTTCTAATCTCAATCCAGCCCACGTGTGTGTGTGTGTGTGTGTGTGTGTGTGTGTGTGTGTGTGTGTGTGTGTGTGTGTGTGTGTATCTCCCCAAAGAGCAAGTGTGAATCCCCACTGACTTCCAAACTGGTATGAGTTTGCACTTTTTTACCCTAGCAGTTGATGCAGGAATTCAAACTCTTGTCCTTCACAAGGCCTGCTGATGTCATTTTACCATAAGATTATCTAAAGCCCTTTTAATGTCAGACTTGAGCTGTAGCATGCACTTTAAGTACTGTGATCTGTAGTGTGTAAGACTAGATAGATAGGGATTCTACTGTCACTCCAGTCCACATAGTAAGTATATGTGTGTGTTTGTATCTCAACACAGAGCAAGTGTGAATCCCAAACTGGGTATGGGTTTGCATTTTTTGGCCCTTGCAGTTGATGTAGGCCTCTAAACTCTTGTAGTCCACAAGGCCTGCTGAAGTCATCTCCCATAAGATTATCTACAGCCATATTAATGTCAGATTTGAGCCGTGGTGGGTACATTAAGTACTGTGATCTGTAGTGTGTGAATCCCACACTAACTTCCAAACTGGTATGGATTTGTCCTTTTTGACCATTGCAGTTGATGCAGGCCTCCAAACTCTTGCCATTCACAAGGTCTACTGATGTCATTTACCATAAGATTACCTAAAGCCATATTAATGTCAGACTTCAGCCGTGGTGTATGTGCATTAAGTACTGTAATCTGTACTATGTAAGACTAGATAGGTATCAATTCTAATCTCAATCCAATCCACTGTGTGTGTGTGTGTGTGTGTGTGTGTGTGTGTGTGTGTGTGTGTGTGTGTGTGCGCGCGTGTGCGTGTGTGTGCGTGTGTGTGTATATCTGTGTGTGTGTGTGTGTGTGTGTGTGTCTGTGTGTGTCTGTGTGTCTGTGTGTCTATATCACTCAAAAGAGCAAGTACAAATCCCAAGCATGGGTTTGCCCTTTTTGGCCCTTGCAGTTGATGCAGCCTCTAAACTATTGTCCTCCACAAGGCCTGCTGATATCATCTACTATAACAATACCTAAAGCCATGCTCCTGTCTGACTTGAGCAGTGGTATATGTGTTAAGTACTGTGTTATATAGTGTGTAAAACTAGATAGGTAAGGGTTCTAATCCCACTCCGTGTGTGTGCATGATAGACTAGATAGGTAGCAATTCTAATCACAATCCAGTCCACTCTGTATGTGTGTGTGTGTATGTGTGTGTGTATGTGTGTGTGTGTGTGTGTGTGTGTGTGTGTGTGTGTGTGTGTGTGTGTGTGTGTGTGTGTGTGTGTGTGTGTGTGTGTGTGTGTGTGTCTCACCCCAAAGAGCAAGTGTGAATCCCAAGATGGCATGGTTTTGCACTGTTGTGAGCCTTGCAGGTGATGGAGGCCTCCAAACTGTTATCCTCCACAAGGCCTGCTGATGTCATCTACTATAACATTACCTAAAGCCAAATTAAAGTCACACTTGAACAGTGCCATGTGTGATAAGTTGTGCATTCTGTAGTCTGTAAACTTAGCTAGGTAGAGGTTCTATTCCCAGTGCAGGTAACTTTCTGCTTGTTATGCTGTACATTGTTCTTTAAATGTAGATAGATAGTGGTACTATTCTCTCTGCAGCCAACTTGGTGTGTGTGTGGATATTAGTCTGAACATTTTACATCAGCATATAGTATCATAGGATCATAAGAAGTTACTAGGCTAATAGTCGTAGGGCCCTTAAAATCCTAGCCAACTTATTACCCTTATTTCCACAATCAGCACTTATTGCCCCTGTCCAAGAGGGACAAAGGTGGAAACCCCCAGGTGAATTTATGGTCACCTATACAATCATCCACATTGCATTTGAAGAGAGCCAATGAGATGCTCTGTTTGACATGAAGTGGGAGTTTGTTCCAAAGGTGTGGTAACCTCTGGGAGACAAATCTGTCCCTCCAGCAAGTGTTATTAATGTCACATACCAGGTTAAGGCATTTAGAGTGAGTAACATGTACCATTTGCATTATGGATATGCAGCATTTCCAGTGAAGCAGGGTCAGAGATTGCCTTCATATGCAAGGCAGACATCACCTCTAAGTAGTCTATATGAGACAGTATAAAGTGACATTGATTTCAGATGATCCCTACAGGACAGATGCTAAACACATTGAATGTCCCTTGTGAGGAACCTTTGTGGTCTCTGCAATTGTTGCAGGTGCTTGGAAAGGTACATACCAAAAGGGACATTACACTGTTCAACACAGAGCTTGTTTATGTCCTCTATGATTAGTGGTTAGAGCCCCAGCTTTACATGCAGGTGTTCACGCTTCAAGTACCAAGACCGGCAAGTTATTTTGCAGCTCAGATGGTGTAGTGGTACTTTGCTGTGATTTTAGTGCACAGCATCCTGGGTTCGGAGACTTGGCAGGGCTGATTATTAAAATATTGATGAATGGATGGGTAACAGAAAGTTCACTCCAGGGATCATTCCAGTTGCCCTACTGGATAGGGGTACTGTGAACTAACATCAGATGGCACAGTGCCTGGACAATTTTTTTGGGCTAGGCTTGTAAAGGCTCCAGGGCCATTAGCCTAGTACACACCTATGAGCCTGCAGTCATTTCTAAAGCAGACTTGATGGTACATGCATTAAAGACTGTGCTCTGTAGTGTGTAAGATTAGATAGGTAGGAGTTCTAATCTCAATCCAGCCCACGTGTGTGTGTGTGTGTGTGTGTGTGTGTGTGTGTGTGTGTGTGTGTTCTAAAGCCCGACTATGATGAGTTGCCTTTTT